>NC_089873.1:150812500-151077500 GCF_040182565.1 Anser cygnoides | reverse complement strand
CCAGTTATAGAAGGAAATGAGGTTGGTCAGGCAGGACTTGCCTTTCATGAACCCATACTGACTGGGCCTGATCCCCCAGTTGTCCTGCACATGCTGCATGATTACATTCAAGATGACTTGTTCCATCACCCTTCCTGGCACTGAGGTCAGGCTGACAGGACTGTAGTTCCCCAGGTCCTCCTTGCGACCCTTCTAATAGATGGGCATCACATTAGCAAGTCTCCAGTCATCTGGGACCTCTCTGGATGACCATGACCACTGATAGATGATGGAAAACAGCCCAGCAATCACATCCGCCAACTCCCTCAGCACCCTCGAGTAGAGCCCATCAGGCCCCATGGACTTGTGACAGTCCAGGTAGAGCGGCAGGTCTCTGTTTCCACATGAATTGTGAGGGGTTTCTCCTGTGCCTCGTCCCAGACTTCCAAGTCAGGAGGCTGAGTACTCTGAGGATAAGTGGTCTGGCTGGTAAATACAGATGTAAAGAAGTCATTAAGAACCTCAGCATTTTCCTTATCCTCAGTAGTCACTTCAGATGGCCCTCGTATGTAAACACTGCAATATTATTGCTGCAAGAACAAGACATGCAGTGAAAATAAACTCTATACAAGCACTACTCATCTGTTTATAACTCATCCAAGTTTCTACTGAACTTCCTCACATTAATAAGGAATTTTCAATTCTACAACAATCAAAAGTAAACGATTCATTAAAAGGAGCCAATATTCTTCTGTATTGTGCAAAAAATATTTTAGAATGTATGAGGTGATTAAAATAGATTCCGTCTCAGAAATATGTGGATCATATCAGTATATCAGGATAATATGTTTAATTTTACACCACCTCCATGTTGTCATAAATAATCAAACATATCTAATTTGACAACTTAACCTTTAATGCTTAAAAAAAAACAAAAGCCTCATTTAGCTCCATAGAATATTTATTTCTATAAAAGATTAGTTACAAGGAAAAGCAGTTTTGGAGCAAGTATTTTTTTTTTTTCTTTAGCATTACTTTCAAGACTGATGATCCAATAAGAGCCATTTGTATGTAACAAGTATTGATGTCTTCATATGATCTTTCCTAAACACACACTTTGGGTGCAATCCCTCCTCGTCTTTTATTAAAAACAGCTCCATTTACTTAAAACAGGTTACTTGTTTGAGGAAAACCAGGTGTGCTTAATCATAAATGCACTGGTCTTCCTCACATGAAACATGAATAATTGTAAGTCTGTCAAATCTGGTGGAAAACAGATGTAAAACAAGGAAATGTGTTTGCCTGATGTTTAAATATTATTACACATTTTCTATCTAGCACCCTATTTCCCTTAGGAATTTGACAATATTTGGATTCACCGTTCACTACCTAAGCAACTCTATTTATAGAATGCTTTCATTTATTCAACATTCTTGGTACTTTCAGAAGCCATATAAAAACAGATGGGTTGTTGAAAAGATAAGGATTTCATACATGTATTAGATCAGGTAAATCTATTCTCCACAACAAAACAGAAAAACACCATCACCAACAAAATGTTTTCCCCACAACATAATGTTTCCTTGCAGTATTCTTTTTTGTTCCTAGTTTAGCGTAATACCTCCTGATGCAACATTCCCAGCAACAGAACTATTGTTGTGCAAACAAAAATGAACCCACACTGAAATATGAAAAATTCACAGGGAAATTCAATAAATTTTATTGAACTAACATGCTACCTTGAAAAAGGCTGAGGAACTCTAACTCTGTCTCACCATTACCCTATTGTGTATTCCTTTGTGCAATGCTTTGGATTTTCTTTTTTCCCCCAGGGAATGTGAAAAAGATCTATAGAACCAACTCATAGCTTTTCTGTGGATCTACTGACTTCAAAGTAATTCAGTGTCGCTGTTTACAAAAACGACGTAAGAAATTTTAGGAATATTTTTAGCTAGGAAATTGCTCTCATACTTGGGTTCTTTGTGTTTTAGCAACATCATTTTTAGTAATTTGTACATACCAAGATAAATGAATGTTTGTGGTAAAAGTCCCCAGAAAAACATTTTTCTTTCCTTTGTTGTTTTGGCTAGGGGAGAAATCAGGGAATTTGTTTATCAGATATTTTCTGGCAAGTATTTACAACTAAAAATTATCCATAGGTGTAGAAGGTGTAATTTCTGGTATTCCTTAGACTAGCTGGTTTTAATCAGACTTCCTCTCCATTAAAGACAAATTTCTACTACTGTCTGTGAATGACTCTTTGTACAGAGTTAATTTATGAAAGACTATGGGAGATCTCTGCCCTTTTTTAACAGTATATAATACCATATTTTACTGATAACCAGAATGTGAAGTCTAAAGAGCACAATTATCTAAAAAGAAGCAAATTGTGGAAGTAGAAACTTATATTTTGCTAGGGGAAGAAAGACAAAACTAGAAGAAAATAACCCACCTTAAAACCTGACTTTGTAGTATTCATGATATGGTCATTGTAAATAAATAAATGAATAAATAAATAAATAAATAAAAATGAAGAGTTAAGGATGTTTGCCTCTGCAATAAAGAAGCAACCTTTTCTTAAACCAGAGAAAACAATGATTTTCCACATATGGTATGTAAATGTTTTCATTCCCATTAAATAATGCAGTATTAAGTTATGGCTCACAAATAAATCATGAAACAAATGTCTATTTTGAATGAAAGCCTTCAGCTGAGAGTGTGAACAATTAGCTGTAATTCCCAAGTGCACTAGGAACAGACAAAGCATGTTTACTAGACCACACAGTTGAAGTAAAGGAATGGCTGGCCCTAAACCGGGCTGACAAGACCTCTGCAAAACCACATGGAGACACTTTTCTAGGAAACTGCAGTTGGCTTAGTCTCATTTAAAATTAATTAACACCAAATCTTGTGCTAGTCACAAATTGCAATCAGGTCCTACATGTGAGAGGGTCAGATAAAAAGCTTAAACAAAAATGCCACCCAAAATTTTAGCTAACAAACATAAACCTAATCCAAGACATTTTTTCCTTAATTCTAAAGATTGTAAACATTGTTTGATTACTTTTTGATATTAGCATGAAAGTACATTCCTATGTTCTCTAACATGAGAAAAAAAAAACAAAACAAAATTGAAAAAAAAAAAAACACACACACACAAACAAAAAGGAAAACCCCACCTCAGAGCACAAAAATATTTTTTATTTCCTCTATGTGAATCTCCTGTCATACAATGCAAAATTTGAGACTGACTAAATCAAACAGCAATATTATGGTTTTTCAGATTCTAGTAAGCAGCTTGCAAGTGGACTTCCACCATGTAACCTTCTTGATTATAAAGCTTTATTACTAGGCTAAAAGTATGAACATTAGGTCAGAGTATAATTGTAATACTGAAAAATCCTCCTGAATCTTCTTTTCTGCTTATTCCTTCCTCAACTGTTCAACATGCAAAAGTTCTTCCTGTCTCTCCATATATATATTTACACGTATATTTCCTATGCAATTATTTAACTCCACAACGACATGCCCTCCCTCTCCCCACTGCAATAGATTCATTATGGTTTAGCCTGAGATTGGTGGGTTTTGTGTACTATTTGATGTTTATTGTGGTTTAAACACAGATGTTAAAGGTGGAAAGTATAACATGACACAAGAGCAACTAAGTGAAAAAATTGAATTAGTGAAAGAATGGAAAATGGTATTTTATCTGATTATGTTTTGTCAATAGAAAAAAAAACTCTTAGAAGTCATAATTAAAAGAAAACTTTTATTTTGCTTTTTGAAATAACATTACAAAAGGAGTATCAGAATAAAATGTGCAAAATTACATGGATCATGATCATGAGTTCCTCATTACATCATTTTTCTGTCAAGGAATCAACTACTTTCAGCAGTCCTCTTAGGATTTGACCAACAGAAATGATAGCTCCCTTTTGAACATGCAAGATAAAAAAACAGCCTTTGTTTTCAACTTTTTCCAATCTAGCTAAAACCACTGACCCCACCCCCCAATTCATAGTTTCAAAACATGTAGTTAACTGGAAAGATAACTCATTGTGTTTGACTGTTTCTTCACTGACCTGAGATTTTCATCGGAGAGCTTCATCTTGTGTCATTCTCACCAATATTCTTTCAGCATTTCCTTGCAGAGATTATTTTTGTTAACAAGATGTGAGTATAATATTGAAGAAAGTCACATACTTGCTCCAGGGCCCAGAGCTGGCTTTTCTTCTATTCTGCAAGTTGAACTTTTGTGCCCTTTTCTCATCAGTTCAAGTCCATTATGGCAGACAGGGAATGTTCTCCTTTGTGTACATCCTCTAAGCATCTATGTGTAATACCTGCTTGTCTCAAACAACTGGAAGTAACATACACCTCTGCTTGAGATAAAATGGGTGGATGCTGAAGCAGGAAAATAACTTGAGATCAGATAGAGGTTTCTGCTTCAAGGCTGTCTGTGCTTTACTGAACTTTATAAAGAACAGCTGTTGCCTCATGCTTTCTTTCAAACTGCTCAAGCAGCCTTAGTGTCCAGCGACTCTAGTGACAGCACGTGACTCTGTGGCTTACAGGAGAATGTCTGCTGACAGATACAGAATCGGCAGATGATGAGTCCTGTAAATTAAAACAAATAACAATTTTTTTAGACAATAAAATCCAATAGCTTTTTTAATTTATTTTATTTATTTGTTATTTACAAAGATATATAAAAGATGCCGCTTGCTGGATACAGACTGAACTTACTTCTGAAGCCAGGAGAAGTCTTCACCAGTAAGGAGCAGGATCGTGCACTCTGCCTGGCTACTTCAGAGAAAAGGGAAGGGGAAAGAGCATCTCCAAGACAGATGCTGAAGATGGCTTAAGAGATAAATCTGATGACTAATAACTGTCCTTTTTAAGAACTTTCAAGGAACACCAAGAGACTTGTGGTAAATACTCATTGTGTATTTACTAACAATACCCTGTTCTTCCAGGAGATAGAACAACAAAATACTGATTGACTTAAAAGCCTGCCTCTTGGGGTAGGCTTTTATTATATATTCTGAGTTTTTATGCTTTTATTAACATTTACCACTTGTAATGCAGTTAACAGCTGCTCACTGAAACCATTCTTCTTAATGCTTTCTTGCATACAATAGTGTTCTTTTCCTCTCGTTCTTGTAGAGAGAGCAAGAGACTTTGCCCTAAGACCTGAATAATAACAACAGTATTTTTTGAGATAGTATTCCTGTGATGTAACATCACTTACTGAAAATAGGTGAAACCACCACTGCCAACAGATAAATCATACAGCTGGATGTATTATCACAAAAATAGTACTTGTCCTTTGCTCCAAGACTACTTAGGTTCTGTTTTCTACAGCTAATGGTTTTCTTGTTCAAAAGGCCCTCAGATCTTCTAGGAAAAATTCTATATATAGATTGTTTCAGTGAAACAATGTTACAAGCTCTCCTCAATATTTCTTTAGAAAGGAGTTTCCTAAACCTGCTTGTATTCCCTAAGTCCTCTTGTCCTTGTCAAATTAGCTGATGTCATTCAAACATATTAACACTAAAAACCCCAACCCAAGTGCTTCAAATCAACAGAGGTGAGCTGGATGAAATCCACTGCCTACTGTAGCCTTAAAGGTGAACTCAGGACCTTCTGAATTAACTGGCTTAGTTCAGTCAGTAAAAATACCACACTTTTTGACCTTCTTTACATGCATTAGATTCTTACTTTCTACTCTGTACAAAAAAAATGTCAAAGTAAAAATATTGCTAGAGCAGCAGGGATTTTGTGCATGGATTTGGGGGGAAACATCACAATATTGTGTTCTGCTCTCTTTCTCTCTCTATCTCACATTTTAATATTATCAGTGATGGTATACGTTCATAATAAGGCAATATTATCTCAGCTGTCTATGAGTGAACTTTGTAACAGAGCAATGGTTTCTAGCAACATGGCTTGAAATCAGTCTCATGAGGAATCAAAGCAAGCAGTCTCTCTCATGGTCATAAAAGTAATATGCCAAATAAAACTAAGGATGAGAAGGTGTTTAAGATATGTTGTGAAATAATTCTAATAATAATAATAATAACACGTTTCTTTTACGATTCTGACATGCAACACTTAATTATCCTGTATGAATCCAAATATAATTTAACTAAAATATATATGAACAAGTAGTTCTAAATTGAGTTAGTTCTCATGACATAGGGAAAACAAATCATAGGCCCCATAATTTTTTGAATTTGTCTACCTTAATTTTTCACATTAAAATGTATCTGGCTTTTTAAAAATACTACTGTACAAAACAATTGTAAAATGTTCATTTCACCAATGACTTTTAAACATTATATACCTTGTGAAAACTGCATTACACGTCTAAAAGTAAAATATTGTCCTTCAGGTCCACCTAGATGTAAAAGAACCAACATTTACACAAGGAACCAATATTTGCATGATGAGGTCAAGTCATTATATTGTTTATAGTAGAACGTTATTGCATATGTCTAAAGGAGAATGAATGAATGAATGAATGAAAAAAAAAGCATAAATAAATAAACAGATAAATGTCTTTTTAATTTTCATGTCCAGTTTCAAACAGCAGCAAAAACTATACAGCCCAAGGACAGATGTGAAAAACTTTATAAATCTACAAGCTTGAGAGAATATGAATATGAATATTTCTTCCTAATCCCACATTATTTATTAAACTGTTAAACTGTTGACACTTAATATATGGATTAACTACTCTTGTTATTTTAGCCAGCTAAAGAAACTGTAGAAACTACTGAAGAGGGTACATGGCAGACTAGATTATAAATAAATAAATAAATAAATAAATAAAGTCCTGTATAGAATATATATATAAGAATATATATAGGAAGAATATATGTAAGAATATATATATATATAGAATATATATACGAAAGAATTGATATAGATAATCCGATTTCATTATGATAAATATAATTTCATTGACCTGTAACAGATTTTTTAATCTGTTTCCTAAGAAAGTAATCCTATTATTGACAGTTTTTCCTTGTATAAAGTTGAATAACTTTGAGCTATTAAGACAAGAAGCCTATGTCCCTTGATGGATAAACTTTTTCCTAAAATAAGAAGTTGTCCAAAAAAGCTGTTAATATACGTTTTGTTTGTTTGTTTCCAAATTCCAACAATTTTTCTTTTATGTCTTATAACAACTCTTGTTTCTGTTCTTTCTTTGTCTTCTCAAATTTAACAGAGCCTTGGCTACACATTATAATATGTATCTTTTATTTTTTAAAGAATAAATGGATTAATTTCATAATTTGAATTTTTTTCCATTACTTTTCAAGAGGAAAAACAGGGATTTTTTTTAAAACACTTTTAAGTTTTCAGCCTATAAACAGGAAATTTCTCTTTTTTCTACAAAACTAGTAAGAAATTTAATTAAGGAAAAAATGGTCTTGTAATGTTGGCACAATGTGCCTACTATTTCCAGACATGTATTGCACATGTAGATTCCAGAAATCTACACATTTTTCTGTTGCTTTGAGTTTCTGTGATATTTCACTGCATTCCCTCCTCAGATGAAGGGTTATGTGTGAGCCTACATTGATTCATTCTGCTGCAGGTCACAAAGTTGATTTGAAAGAAATTCTTGACTTGAAACATGCTAATGAATATGAAACATTTTGTCTTCTTTATTAATCAAGAAGTTTTTAAATTTTGCACATTGTAGCAATTAAACATTTTTTAAAATTATTTAAAATTGATTTTGATTTCGTAAGTGTAGCAGTTCGTTGTCATAATCCTGCTGTTGAAATATAGTAAGCACCAGAGAGAATACAAAGGTAGTAAAAATTAAAAAGAAATTGTTTTGAGACTCAAGAAAAGAAGGAAAGAGCTCCTTGAAAAGGATGAGGAAAAAAATCATAAAGCACCTTGAAAAGAAACTTGGTCCTGAACAAAAACATTAAAGACAGCCATATCCTATCAACCAACTAAAGACTTTAAGTCAAAAGAGAATAAAATATTTGGTTACTGTTTTAGAGACCTTTTTCAGTAGATTTTGAAGGTCTTGAACAGAATTTTTATAATAAGGAATTCCTGAGTCTTTCTTCATTTTACCGTTATGACGGACTGCATCGCTATCTTATTTGTCACATTTTCTCATGCAGATAGGACAGATTTTAGGAAATTAAGTGTAACACTATGTGAACCTGTGTAATCAGCAGTCTTTAAAACATTATTATTCTTTAAAGCTTCAACATTATTTTTCTGTTAAGGTCACTCTCTCCCCTAAAGTATGAGCCAATATTAATCTCAGTTTTTCTTACCAGTTATAGGGGAGATGAAAATTAATTTTCTACCTCATCAATTGCTTACAAAATTCCTTTTTTTTCAGCAACTTCAGTGTATAGTCACTTCATGACCATGACCAAATACAGAGACCCTAAAAACGAAGCGTACACTTTACTTCCTACAGTTTCTATCAAAAGAGAAGAAGAAACGCTCTTAGTAATGTGAGGAATCAGAATGTGGAGGAAAGAAAAAAAAAAAAAAAGTGGATTTGAATTATCATTCTAACCTGCTTCTTTTCTTTCCTTCTGAAAGAGGCTTAACTAGTTTTTAGTCATCTTTGCTTCTGTCATTGTGCATCTTACTTTTTTCTTCTTTTTTTTTTTTTCTTAGGTTTGCTCATTTTTCACTTTCTTTAGCAGGTCAGAAACTCATATCTCAACCATTCCTTCCTGGAGATCTCCCCCAATGTACTTCCTTTCAACTCTCTGGTGCCCACAGCACACTTTATGCCACAACAAAACAAGAACAAAATGTTACTGGTCTGTGTTTTTACAACCAATTTGCTATAATCACTTTCCTTTGTATTATATAACACAAAGTACAGTACATCATCTTCAGGAACAGGAAGGCTTCTTCTCAACTATTTTTAACAGATTTCTGTTTGTGCTCTTTTTCCAAGTTCTTTCTGAAACTCCCCTGCTATCTTTCTCACACTCCATGGTGCCCATTTTGAAAATAAGCAGAGAATTTTTGACTCATGCAATCAAAATTAATCGAAGCAATAAAGTGTATTTTGAAAACCCATTTCCTGAATCTGTAAACGTAGGTTTTTGTTTGTTTGTTTGTTTGTTTCTTCATATTTGTTACCAATTAAAAACTGTATGTAACCTGGAACACAGTGTGTAATACATAAACTACTGGAGTTACTTTAAGTTTACATATTTGATTTTTCACTGAATGACATCCTTAAGATTTACTCTTTTTAGCTGTCTTGATAACGTCACACTTTTACGTTTTTAAAAAATTGACTGAATATTCAGTAAATTATATGTGTATATATATATAAATATATAAACACATTTTTCTGCCATTTGGTTAACATTGATAAATGTAAACGGCACTACTTGGATGCTGAATGTTAAAAAAAAGTTTCATAACAGAAAAGTATATGCAAAAACTATCTGAGAGGAGGCCTCCAAGATGGCCTACTTTCTTGACAAAAGCATCACTTTCTTCCTTTGAGGAATCTTTATCTCTTTCCTTTATACATTCATACTGATGAGATTACTGAGTACATTTTTCCCTCCTCTCATCTTTGTTTTTGATATTGCTTTAGTAATTTATTGTCACCCAACACTGAGCCTAACTATTTTCTGATTTTAGGTATCAGTCATTTCATTTTTTGCCGTGTCTTCATCAATGTCGACTCACATTTTTAAACTGGTAAGGCGCCCTGGAATCTAATAGCTTCACAGAAAACCTACCCTGGAAGTTTATCTTATGAGGCAACTTTATGGGAATCTGTATGGAAGTGTCGTATTTTTGTTGTAGGAAATTTTGTATTTTGTTCTAGGAAATGTAGGAAATTGACTCGTTCAGCTTATTTCCTTCAGTGGTTTCTCGTGAACTAAAGAAATGATGACTCATATATCCCAGGTTTTTAGGAAAGGGTAAGGAACTTTTCTTTATGAGATTGCTAGGACCACATTTTATTACTGGATGTAAATGCTCAATAATGCTTGAATTAGAGTGATCACATGCAGTTAGGAAGTTAGAAACTGTTTCTATAAGACTGAAAAACCTAAATGACAGGCAGCAATTAGGCAGTGCCTGTACTTAATTTTTATCTCAAACCTGATGACATTGGAAAAATGGAAACATTTCCTTTCTACTCTGGTATTTTTATTGCTGTTATTTCCCATTCTTTGTGCTGTCCTCCCACCTACCAAGCCAACCAAGAATGAACAAAACAAGAGATGGGGGAGTGGTTTTTTTGTGTCTTGATTTTGTTTTGTTTTGTTTTTCTTTTTGTTTTGTAAAGCAAAGCTATTAGATGACTTACTGAGTACATTCTCATGACTTACTGAGTACATTCATACATGAACATATGCAGGGTGTTCACTGCAGATGGACTTCTGCTTTAAAGAGCAACAATAATATTATCATGGAGACTACTGAAAGCGCCCTCATATGCTTGAGAGACAACACATAAAAAGCATGTGGGATTTATATGTGGTGACAACTAGTGCTTAGTATTTTAGAAGCACTGGAAGACAAACAAGTACAGTAATTTAAAACTATGGATGTGACATGGGGTTAAGAAAATTTAAACAATAAATAATTTAACAAGTACATTCTGTTTTCTACCTGATACCCACATATTACTTCAGCCAGAGGTACCATAGACCAAAAATATTTCCTGTTAGTTCTACTAAGTTAGAAATAACAAAAGTCCTGTGTTGCATTTTGCAAGCTCCTTCCTGCTTGTGCATTCACATCACTATATGAAACTTCCACTGATACTGTATGGGAGGAAAGATGGTTGAGATAGGGATTGGTTTGATAAATCTGGTGTACGAAGTCCAGAAAAGCTGAATTGCTGTAAGGAGAAAATCACATTTGGGTTACCAGAAGACGTTAGCAGTGCATGGAAAAATAAATCTGAAGGTCATTTGGATGTGGATACATTTCACTGATCTTGAGATAACTGTAATGTAGACATGTATGTTGGGAAGTGATGAATTACTCTTTCTAAATGTTTGCTCCTCTGAAATGAGCATAAGGAGAGTCTAGCTGACTACGTGGTACTTCTCTAAAATTAGGCAAGATAGGTCCTAGTCTTGGGTTCCTTTTCACTGGATTTTTTAGCTTTGTACAAAGCACATGTATGCATCAACAGTAGCTTTTGGGTACTTTTTTTGCCATTGGGTATTAGTCTATTCTATTTTGTTGTTGTTGTTTGTTTGGAAAAATCATGTCAACTTGCACTTGAGACTATTTACATGCAGCTTCAGTAAAGCCATATTTTCCCCTTCTGGAGGCAAATAATATACTTTCAAAATGTGCTAATTACTGTTAGAGTGTTGTTGAAAATATGACCGTCTATATTTATACTCAAATGCCATGTTTATAGTTTGACTTTTTTTTTTTTAATTTTATATTCTTAGAACTAAAAGCATACTCCCCTTTTCCTCCTCCCCCACACACATTGGGCCAGAACTAATAAGAAATGAATCAGCTTCCTGAAATGCAATATAAACTTCTGAACACTTTATATCCTATTCTTTCAGCTGTTGCCAAGACAAGACTAGAGCGTGTAGCTTTAATATATAATCAACTGGAAGAGGTTTACAGCAAATGCTACACAAAATGACTGTTAAATTTACTAGATACTAAACTTCCCATGGCTTTCACCTATATGCCTCACTTGTGCATTGCTGTGGTTTACAAATTTATGATCAAGAGCAGTTGCAGTTCCAGAATGGGACTGGTGTAGTGCTGGTATATACACACTCCATTGAGCTACGTCCTGCTTTTAGAGATTAAATGGAGCATGTAGGAAAAACAAAGATTTTATGTTATTGCTCCTGGCACATGATATAATAAGATACAATATGGCAGTACTGCAGCATTGGAATGTGCTCATGTATTAGAATAGATATAGAAAGAGCAAATAATAATAATAAAAAAGAACAATATCTCAATATAGTTGTTCTTACATAATATGTCTAAAATGCCATTCTTACAATTACTCAAAGCAATGATATGGTAACTACTATTTTCCTAGGGTAAATCAGTACCTGTGCTTATGCAGGTTTTTTGCTGGTTTGCACTGGCATTGCCATAACCTAAATTTGCACAAGCATAAACTGACTAAATTCTGACACAGCGTCCTCTCAGCTGGAACAGTCTCGGATAGTGTATTCATCACTTATATTGGACATTCAGAAAATTACAGGTACACAGACTACAGCTGTAAAGCACAGTTTGAATATTTATTTAGTTATCCTAGAAACTATCAATAGAATGATGAAATGGCAAATGATGCTGGCTTCCTGCTAGGTGTCCTATTTGCCCCAAAGTATCACGAGCAAACCTTGCCTAAATCGTCTTCCATAAATTACTATGGTCAGAGGAGAGAGTTTAGAAAAACAACTGCTATTCTTTTCAAGTTGTATTCACAACAACTGAGCTTGGAGAATCAACTTTCCATGCTAGGAATACAGGCTTTTTATTAGACATCAGTGGACAGTGCCTCAGCTGATTAAGGGGGTAGCAATTCAATATGTTATCGATACATTGAAAGTTAATTTCAATAGGGATGCAAGTCAAATTTCAGCAAAAAATGCCTGTCAGAAAAACAGTGACATTCTATGAAAGACCTCTCCAGCTTGTATACCAACACTGTGTAATGGCATGTGGTGTGCTAATGAATGCTGACTGAGGTCTAGTCTGTGCAAAACAACACGTGCAACTGAGAGAGAGGAGCTGACTAGAGGTACAGGTGTCCATAACTCTACTGATGACCTTGCCAGACCCCTGGAAATCTAACATGATTTCTTCTACTGCTGCCAAAATGCTGAAGAGCATGTGTTAAAGGTTATTTTAACCAGTAAGACCATGGTTCACACCCTCTTCCCACAATAATTAGCAAGACTTTCTCTCAGCTGCACCTTTCAGCTGATTGTCTTTCCTTCTCACAGGAATATCTGTGATATTCTCACAGGAATATCACAGAGGAAATAGACTCTTGTATATTATAATGGTATATTTAAAAGCTGTTTATGCAGTACATGTATAAATGGAGTAAAGATTACTATTCCTGTATCAAAGTGTTATTTTTGCTCCATTTATACACATGCTCTTTTAAAGTTTATGGCCAATGTGTAAAGAAAATGAAAGCAATTCCACAATCTTCTCCTATCTTGTTCATGCAAAACTCTAAATTAATTCAAATAGACTTTCTGCAGTAGCTAGATGATTCAATTTGTCACTTCTGCACTCACTGTATCCATACTGTAAAAAAATAAAATAAAAAAAAAAAAATCTGCAACATCAGAATTCACTGTGGACAAAGCAAAATACTACAAATTTTCAAAGCTACCATTGTTATGATAAGCTTAAATTATTATACAACATCATGAATAGTCCTGTAAGGAAATAAAAATATCATGCTTTGCTAACATACATGGATTATTTTTTTTTGTCTTGTAAGTTTTATTTATTAACTTTTTTTCTCTCATCACAAATGGTGTGAAGATTAGTGTCCACAGGTTCCAGCAAGGGAATGGATAAATGAATGCTATAATTTTCTGGAGAAGAGAATGGAAAGGGAGAAAATATTTACTAATGGATCATAACCAGTCACAAGAATTTTTGAAAAGTATAATTTTCTGTTCAAGAAGAGATATGTAAGAGAAAATGAGTGGAAATAAATGACTAAAATGATGGTAGCAATCACAAAAGAGAAAAGTATTTTCAAAAAAGAGAGGGGAGAGAGGCTGAAAAAGAGAGTCTGAGAGAGGTTGAGAGGCTGAGGGACAGGGGTTCTAAGCCATTATGATTAAATATATATATATAAAAAAATCAGCCTAAAACGATGGTGTTGAGTTTACATTCATATTATGGATGGAAGTCAGAGAGGTGAGAAAAAGCATTACATTTCTCCTCTGTCCACCTGTCTTAAACTGAGTCAACCAAGTTCACTGTTAAGTTACATTTGAGATAGGATGAACACAAAAACAATTCAGGTAGCTATTTTTTTCAGCTATTTTTTGCGGGGTTGATTTCTTCCTAGACTACTGCCCTAGATTTACTGTTTCCAGTCACCTATGTTCAGACTGTAACAAAGGAGGAAGGAAGGAGGATCATTAAGATCATTATTTTTTTCCTGATAAAGATGTGCCTTTTGGGCTGCTGAACATGAACAGGAAGAAAAAATGTGTGAAGAATATGAGAAGACAATGATGCAACTATGTTATACAGGGAGAAAATTAGAAGGGCCAGAAGCCAGCTAGAACTTAACTTGGCCACTGAAGTAAAAGACAATAAATGTTGCTATATACACATAAACAACAAAAGAAAGACTAAGGAGAATCCCCATCCTTTATTGGATGAGAGGGAAAACATAGTGACAAGATCTGAAGCAAAGGCTGAGGTACTTAATGTCTTCTTTGCTTCAGTCTTTATTAGTAAGACTAATTGTTCATGGAGTACCCAACCTGCTGAGCTGGACAACAGAGACAAGGAGCAGAATGAAGCCCTTATAATCCAAGGGGAAATGATTAGTGACCTCCTAGACCTCTTGGACACACGCAAATCTGTGCAGTAGGAATCCACCCAAGGGTGCTGAAGCAGCTGACAGAAGACAAGACACTAAGCCACTTTCAATTATTTACCAGCAGTCATGGCTAACTGGGGAGGTCACTGTTGACTGAAGGATGCTGAATGAGAGAGCAATCTACAAAAAGGAAGGAATGAGGATCCAGGGAATTACAGCCCTGTCAGTCTGACTGAGATACCAGGGAAGGTCATGGAACAGTTCATCTTGATTGCCATCACGTGGCATGTACAGGACAACCAGGTCATCAAACCCAGTCAGCATGGGTTTATGAAAGGCAGGTCCTGCTTGACTAACCTGAGCTCCTTCTATGACAAGATGGCACACTTAGTGGATGAAGGAAAAGCTGTGGTCTAGTTTACTTGGACTTTAGCAAGGCATTTGTTACTGTTTCCCACAGCATTCTCCCAGAGAAACTGTCTGCTCATGGCTTGAACCGATGTACTGTTTACTAGGTCAAAAACTGGCTAGATGGTTGAGTTTAGGAAGTCTCTGCAGAAGGATCTGGATAGGCTAGATCCATTGGCCATGCCCACTGTATGGCATTCAACAAGGGTATATACTGGCTGCTGCACATTGGTCATAAAAACCCTATGCAGAGGTGTAGGCTTGAGGTAGACTGGCTGGCAAGTTGCCCAGCAGAAGCGGACCCATGAGTGCTGGTCAACAGCTCACTGAAATGAGTGAGCAGTGTGCCCAGGTGGCCGAGAAGGCTGATACTCTCCTGGTCTGCATCTGAAATGGTGTGGCCAGCAGGACTGGGAAAAGGTTTTTCCCTCTGTACTCAATCAACTCTGGTGAGTCTGCATCTTGAGTAGTGTGTTCTGTTTGAGGCCCCTCACTACACGAAATATATTGAGCTGCTGGAATGTGTTCAGAAAAGAGCAATGAAGCTGGTGAAGGGACTATAATACAAGACTTATGAAGAGCAATTGAGGGAACTGGAGTTGTTTAGTCTGGAGAAAAGGAGACTGAGGGGAGACCTCATCACTCTCTACAACTACCTGAAAGGAATTGTATCATAGTGGGAGTTGATCTCTTTCGTCTGGTGACAAGTGACAGGACATGAGAAAATTACCTCAAATTGTGCCGTGCAGGTTTAGATTGTACACCAGGAAAAAACATAGCTTATTCAGACATGGCTCTTACCTGAAAATGGTAGATACCTAGTGTTTAGAAAGTCTACAAGTGTGTTTCTAAGAAGGGTGTGAAAAATGCTTCATTGATGAGCAACAGTACAAAACCATAACATAGAATAGTTTTTAGTGAGTGTGGCAAAAGAAAGGTCTGTGTAGTATACAAATTTAATTTTTAACTGACTCTCAAAACAGAGACTGAATTAATTTCAATGCTGCCTCTAAAATTTTTACATTCATACATACCCTCCAAACTTCATTAAGAAACCCACTCTGTAAACAGTTGTATCACAACCCATTAAAAAAAAAAAAAAAGTGGCAGAAGTGGTAAAGTCCACTCCTCATACAAGGGAAGTAACAAAATGGAATCTATTTGAAAGTTAATGCTGACCAGAAAACAGCTTTTTAGTACAGCAGCAGTGTAGCCTCAAACTACATTTCTGTGTAAACAAAACCTCCAAGACATGTTTTTCCTAGCTCTTAAATGTGTTGTTAGCTAACAGCTTGATCCCAGCGTAACAAAATGCAGTTCATGACCCAGTAAATGGGATGTTAGACATGTTTTCAGCTAATTGCTGTAAAATTATTGATGTTGCAGCAATGTGTCATGTGAAAAAGGAAAAAACAAGAAAAAATCATAGCCTGCTTGTATGAATGGGCTAGTACATTTACTCCTGCATTATTGCTACTGCAAAATTACTATCACCAATATAGTACCAAAAGATTTTAAACTTATTTTCTCATTGGTAACAGAAGAAGAAAATAAAACTGGACTAATCTGACACATCTTCTACATCTATCTTTCTACATCTTCTAAAGCATTTTAAAAATGTAACCACATGAAAAAGAATCATCTCCAAGTTCATATTAGAAATATATTTTTTTCTCATTCCATTATACTGGTCGATTTGGAAAATTAAGTATCTCTGCTTTTCAAATGTTATCTTGCATTTTAAAACTTAATATATTTTTATCCTTGTGTATCCTAATGTAAGATTTTATTCAGTATGAGATTAAACAAATGTTAATCCAACACAAAAACAATCAGAGAATAATTTAGTATTTTAGAGCCAATATAAGACAAGTCTCCTTAATTCATCCCATATCCCAAAGGATCAGCTGCTTTCTTGCCTTTATTTATTTATTTGTTTCCTTTTGTTTAAGATAATACTCTTTGGAGCCTTTCATAGGGACTCTTGAGACAGAGTCCTGATCTCACAGATCCAGCTTCTGAGTAGGGGCTACTTCTGTTCATATTAATAATGTGTGAAGTGATACCAAAATTGATTTCTTCTATTTATAATAGTTGCAAAGTGCTCTAACAGTGGTATTATCTTTAATCTTTATTACCTACCCCCAAACAAACCCTGGTGGTGTGTATTACAGTGAAGATACTCATCAAGCACAAATTGCTAAAGAGTTCTCTAATAGCCATGGTTGGGCCTGCTTGAGATAAAATGTTTCCGATTTCCTGATATGGTTTAGCCAATTTAATACATAAAACATTACAATTACTCCTACTGTGCTATTTGTTTATATAAAAGCAGAGATGGTGCAGGATGTACTTTTCCTTCTATTTTTTATTCTCTTGAAGAAAGAGAGAGGAAGAAAGCAGAGGCTGGTAGAGAAGAAAGCAGCATTCATAGTTTATGAGGCATTCATGAAAGAAGGTAATACATTTAAAACACATAAAACTGTTTGAAAGCAACCTGGAAGAAGGATTTAAGGTCTGAACTACCCATGTCCCTTGACACTCAGCTGGTTTTGTTGCAGTGTCAGGGAACCGTGACACATATTGGCTTCAGATCTGCCAACTCTTCCAGCAGTCCTGTCATGTTTAGTAAGACCACTCATGTGTGCAAGGTCTTGCAGAATCAGATTCAGGAAGTAAAAGGTGATGCAGAAGAAATGTGTCATGAAGGAGCATGTATTATCAGGGACAGACTTAAGTCATATTTTCACTTCAGCCTATGATTTAAAACATATCTCTCTTCACTCCATCTGACATACTTTACTCAGCCTTCCACTCAACATTTGGATTCAGAAAAAGATGTAGCTCTAAGTATGATGTCACTTGCAATAGCTGCATGTAAAAGAATAAGCTATTTTTCTGTTCTTCAGAGTCATTTTTATCACCTTTCTAAAACTCAGAACTTAAAAGAATTATTTATCTGAAAACAGGTGGATTTGAAGTTGTGTTGGATAGGAACTGTCAAGCCAGCTCAGTATTTCCCCAGTGATCTGTGTGTTACTGTAATACTTGTATGTAACAGCAGTAGAACCATAAGACATTTGGTCATAGTTTTCAAATGTTTTATTTTGAAAAAAGTGTTACATATGTCAGTTTTCATTCAGCAAAACCATTTTCTTTAAACATTGTAGCATTCCATAAACATTGATCTTCAATTATTTTAACAGAATTGCAAAAAGAAAGAGGTATTTTAAGGTAAAGTGGTTTTTGTTGTTGTTGTTGTTTTCTGAGAAATAAAGTTAACAGCATGCTTATAGCTTTGGGGCTTTTTCTTTCAAGAAAAACAAAAGATAACCTTAAATTTTAATCAGAGTTATAGGTTTAAGACTCTACAATCTTGGAAATCCATAGGAATTCTAATTTCTTAAGCAGGGACTGAAGAAGGGGGAAAAAGAATCAGGTGAAATTCCAGTATCATGAGCTTTCATTTCACTTGCATAACATTTCACCTGGTTTATCCCTTTTCAGCTGCAAGAGTATTGCACAGAACATCTAGGGTATTTATGAAAGGCAGAAGATGTCCTTAAAAACTATGTAGTTTGTACTAAAATAAATGTCTTTTGTTTTACCAACTGAAGCTGTTCATTTTTTAAAAATAATCTAGTGCTGTAGACATTTTAAAAAGAAACCTTTATAGGCTAGTGTTTATCATTTACAAGACTTATGTTTCTGCATTTCACATAATAATAAATAACTTGGTTCTGATTTAAATTTGACCTCTTTAGGAAACTTTTATGTGTGTTTTTGTTTGTTTTTTGTTGTTTCTTTGTTTTGTTTTGTTTTCCATAAAAGAATTTGGACAATATCACCATGTTCAATCTTTCCTCTTCTTAGCAGTCTCTGACCAAAGCTGAATCTCCGATTAATTTCATGAAGTTTTTGTGACTAATGGTTTTGCAGTGGTGTTTTCTTTGAAGAAAATAAAATTGACTATGCAGCGTTTTGGTGCATCACAAGACTAAAATCATTGTAATCAGGAAGAAACATGACTGCAGCACAGCAGGCAGAGAGAAATATTTCACATCCTTTACTGTGCCAGATATTGCTAGAAAATAGCGAATGTATTTTTCCTTAAAAAAAAAAAAAAAAACAGTTTATATCAAAAGGTTTCAGTTTTACACAGAAAACACTTTCTGCTATAGAAAAAAAATCTAACTAAACACTCTTGAACAGCTGTAGTAAGTACACCGAAATTTTTAGGGTTTGCATCAAAAAGCTATTAATGTTTCCTCATTAACCCATAACACAACCTTAGAACAAAACAGAGCTCTGAATGACCATATCCCAAACATTCAATATGGTGGAGTATATAAGAAGTTATCTTAAAGCTAGTATGCACCAAAATGAATAATTTTCAAAGTTGAAGTAATACATACCTGGGGAGCAGCTGTAAAACAGGCTTTGAAATCTATTGTTATGACTGACTAGGGAGATTACTTCAAGTGTATGAATCAAACCTCTTCCTATTTAATGGCAAAAAAACGTAGCCCCTTATCCTATTTTGAAACTTGATTTCCAATGAAAAATAATAAGAATTTGTGCAAATAAAATGGGGACAGAATTTTTATCTTGTGTGTGTACTTGTGTGAAAAATCACATTCTGTTATTTGATGAAACTTAGTATTCCAATGTACATTTTTTTCAGAGAAATAAGTTATATCCATGTTAAATATATCACTGTTCACATTTTAGCTTTATAAAAGAAAAAATATTTTTCTGAGTTTCTGTGCTTTGATGCAGTTGCTTCAAAAATATTTTTATTTGAACTTTTTTTTTCATTTATATTTACTCCACTTCCCAAAGTTCTTCTAGCCAAAGAAATTTCTATTGCCTATTTAACAGTAGTATCATAAGCATTGGGAATGTGAGTAGGAAAAAGGGGTTTTAATTCTAGTCCCACGTAGATGAATTTCTCACTAACAGTGATGTGCAAACACACCTATGTACAGGTCACTACTGAACAGGATGCCACAAATACTTATAAATAAAGACATGCATATACAGATATAACTGCATATTCCCAGTGAGGAGATATTTAAGCTGTTCTCATAGGGTATCTCAACAATTTTTAGACATAGAAAGAGAGCATCTAATACCCATTAAGGGTAGGAATTATGTATACATACTCTTGTCTATATTAGAGAATGTGCATATACACATACCTGTGTACAAATATACATATATACACATTCATATAGAAACATCTGTGGGTATGTGATGAACCACATCACCACAGCTAAGTAAGTATCCAGACGCAATTTCCATGGTCAGTGACCAAATACAAATATCTATGTCACTGTGTCATTGTAAAATATCAAAGAACCCGTGGCTCTTTATTTAGCCCATTTTTATGGGCTAAATAAATAATTACTGGTATTTGAGACCAATCAGGTCTACCCATTTCAATCTAGGTGGGTTTCAATCCAGACTGGGAAAGAGATGACCCAGTCTGGAGCTGAAGGAAGGCCTCTCAGTAGCTTCTGCTTTCCACATTCGGCTGAGTTGCACTTTGAAATAAAACACAACTGCATTGAACATCACAACTGCTCATGTTCTGACCAGTAGGCTAATCAAATGGAAAAAGATTAATCAAATGCCAAACAAATAGTCAGCATTCTAAAAACAGCAGTCACTTCAGAATATTAAAAAAGTAAATTAATTAAAGCAAGCAGTATTTTATGAAAACCAGAAACATCACAATTTAAATATATATTTAGTGTGTAATAATCCACTGAGAAAAGTTATTTTTGATGTCTTACTGTCCACTTACTACAAGTTAGAACCACAACCTTGTTGAAAACTGAATCATATTAAGATTTCAAAAGTCTGATTTCTCCTTTAATATCATGGTTTAAAAAAACATTCTAACCCTGTTTCTAAACAAAAATAAATGGAAAGAAATAGTCTGAAGAAACATGATTTAGTGGCATCATTCATTATTATAGATATAAATGAAATGTGAGGAGAATGTGAAAAAGTGATTTTCATTTCAGAATTAAAATTTATTTTTGTTAGTTTGTTTTTTTCTTTAACCCCCACCTCCCCATAGGGATTAATGATTCAGTCTTCTTTATTTCTGTGCAGCATTTTGTTTTATGGTTTAAAGCACCTCTCATTCACTGGAACAATCCCAATGCTTACATAAAGGAATCAGGGAACTATTTTCTTCTGAATATGAGCGAAGCATCATTGTCAAAAAATCCCTGCTTTCTTTTCCTGACTGTTCTGCGTATGACTTTGCAATCCTGAAATATTTACATCTTGACAAAGCCTGTGATATAATTCCAGAAATTTTACAAGAGGTTCTCTCCAAAATTTTCCACTTCAGTTGACAAGACATATGATATTCCCTGAGCATAACAGCTTTCCTGCCAAAAAATAAAATATGTTTCTACTTACTGCCAACCCACCTGACTCTACCTAAGTAAATTACTTGCCAAATCCATCAGCCTTTCCACCCAGAACCCTAAATCCATTCATTCTTTCTCAAATTAATACGCATTCCCTTACCTGACAAATGAAACACCATTTGATGGACCTAAAACACACTAAAGTGTTCTCTCTCAAAAGTACGGTGGAGGGAGTTAATTCTCTGAATGATGGCCTTGTCACATGATGCATGGGCTCTAAATTCAGAGATCGAGATCTCATCTGTTTTTGCATGGATTTCCTCTGTTGGTGATCTGTGCAGAAGACAGACTCTGGCACAAAAGGGTCAATACAATTAGGAATACTCTCCAAGAGATGACAAAAAAACACAGCCAGTAGCTGCCAAACAGACACTTTGAACTACAACATCTACTAAATTCTAAGACCAGTTCTCCTCAACAGGCATATTGGGAAAATTTCTAGCTAAAGATCACCTTTATCCTTGTTTAGTATATTCTAAGAACTTAGAATTAAAGAAGCTTTGGTGATGAAGCTAAAGGAAGCAAATTAATTTTTCTCTTCAGCTCCCTCCCAACCACTAAAATTATAGTCTCTAAACAGGCAAACAAGATTCAAAATCTCTTTTGCTTTTGCTTTTCATCGTTGTTTAACTCAAAATCACAGTCACAGTCAGGGGATCAGTACTACCATGTGGGAAGCCAGAAGAGCTACAAATGGTAGAAAAATAAACTCAGGAGAGTAAGATCTCTATTATATATTATATATTATATATTGTATATTGTATATTATATATATTTTATATTTTATATTATATATAGCTCTGCCTATTTTAAAAAACTGGTTATTAGCAGGAAGAAAACTTGCAGAATCAATCAAAATGCAATCCTGATTGCATTAATCAACTGGGTTACTTAGTGTGGCTTGTAACCTTACCTCCTAGCTGTGTTAACACAAGAGGAATTGTCAGTGCAAAGAGTGAAGGAAGGGAGCAAAAGAAAAATGATACCACACACACAAAAATAAAAATAAATGAATTAATGGAAGAAAGGCTAAAGAAATGGAAAAGGGAGAGAGTTTTATAAAGATATAAAGGAAAATAACCTAACCTAACCACAGCCCAACCCCATCTAAAAGCATTTAGTTAATTTAGCATTTAGTAGCCTTAAGTAGTTAAATAGTTTGTGAGCTCCCTATACAGTCATAAAAAGGTAGCAGATGCCTTCAAAGCAGTGTGTAATTATAAAGCAGCTATATAGGTCAGGTCTGAAGCTGTGAAACCCCCTCTTGAAACATGTGACTACACCTAGAACGGCAGGTGTAGAACTTCATTTAATCAGGAGTTGGACTTGATGATCCTTATGGGTCCCTTCCAACTCGGGATATTCTATGATTCTATGATTCATTCTCTTGAAGAGGGTAACACAGAGATCTCCACTTCTTGAGAGCGTAGGCCTACTCATGCAGGCGTGCAGTGGGACAGTTCCTCCTGCTCATTGTGAAAAGAAACACAGAATAAACCTTAAAAGTAAAACTTAGATTTCACTTCAGAAAGTTTCCAAACAATCTGACTTTATCAATGACTAAATATCATAGCACGCAGAATACATAATAGTTTTTAAAATTTACACTTATTAGAGAAAAGCCATTCTAGCCTCTCCTCAAGTCTTTTAAGCAATCTTTTCTGTTTGTTTGTTTGTATGTTTATCTCTAAATTCAGACATCATTCCATTTCTAAAAGGTAACATCCCAGTACAATTAGGTTCTTATTATACTAATTTCTCAGAAAGAATGTTTTAGCTTCTTTTCCAAACATGGTAATCCAGATAGATATCCATGTACAACAGTTTACAAACTGAAATTTATCTAGATATATACATACATAGTACATACATACTAGCCCTGTCATATTTTGTCTGATTCACAACACTCCTACATATGTTTCAGGTAATTATAACCTTAATTTCCTTTCATGTCTTCACAGGATGTGAACAATTTAGCTGATGTTCTGAACACGGAATTAATCTCTTGTAGTAATGACAGATAAAAAGAAATGACCTATTTTTATGATTGGTGTGTATATACGTATTTGCTGGAATTCATTTTTATTACTTTCTAAGCTCCCCTGGTATCATGTGTTTTTCTCATTTCTTAAATCTTAATGTTCCAGTCCTCCATTTCCTGTATAAAATAGCTATAAGTGGATTAAAAGGCAAGCATTAAAGATACAGTGCATATTGGATAATCAGATGATGAAATGCTAGCAAAGTACAGGGTTGATGCTCTTAGGTGCAATTCATCTCTTCACAAACAAATTTTATCCTTCCCAGAGATACCTAAACATAACGTTTAAATGGAAACTGTAGAGGTCCTTAAGAAATTTTGTAGCTTGGAAAAAGCTGCATTTTCAGAAGAGTTTTCTTTATGAAGTCTGAAGGAAAATAATATGCAAACAGATAATTTTCACGGAAAGATGATTTGCAGCTCTTCCCAATATACATTTTTAGTAATCCAGAAATTAGCATAATAAATCAGTATCTTTGATTTTGTATTTCAGTGTTGACCAAAATCAAATATGAGATATTCAAATACGATGTGAATGTTCAGATATCCACATCTTAAAAATATTATAGGTCAATATGGAATAATCCCTTCTTCTATGTTAACCTTCCTTGAATCAATGGAGACTGGAAGTAGAAACTTGATCATGTTTTTAAAACATTTAATGAAGTTATTTATAATACCTAGACATTTCCAAGCATATTTTAAAACTCTCATTGTGTGTGTTCACATACTTTTATCTATACTAGTAGACACTTGCAATCTCTTTTTAATGTAGTGTCATGCATTGCATTAAATTAGAGGAAATATAATATGATATTAAAGGCTATACTTTATGCTGTATTACAGACCTGAAAACTACATTAAGTTTTATTAAACTTAAAAGTCATACTCCACAGAGCCAGGAAAGGGTAATATTAAATGTGCACTCTTGTACATGCATATTATGACTGCTTATAAATTTTTCTAGAATATAGACTCTCCTATATTCAATGCATACTTTGCTCATTAAAAGACTACCCAGTACTTTCTTTTTCTTAAATTGCTTAATATAGGTCCTTATTTATTGCATTTAATTCAGACCTACTTTGAAGGCACAATTAGTCATTCATTGCGTGATTTTAGAATGATTATCTCTACAGCACAGAAGTTTTCAAAAAGATTTTTTTATATACTTCCTCTGCACCCATTCAATGAGGTTAGGATTTGATGCATTTCCAACTAGGCAAAAAAGAGGTATCAAAGCAAAAGACTTTTTTCCAAAATTGGGTAACCAGTTCAAGATGCCTAACATTTATTTTTTCAAAGTATTTCAGCCTTCAGAGATGTGTTCCACGCTGCTTTGTCTGAGCTGAGCAATCCTCAGATCAGAGGACAGACTAAGGAATCTTATTTTAGATAATTAGGTCAGTCTCATGGAAGATATTCAACTACTTGAAAAAATTTCCATGAGTATTTGCAAACTACAATTTTGGCCACTTTGCAAAACCTGGATGAATTTTTACAAAAACAGAAAAGGATTCTTAACACAGACATCTCCCAATATCCCATAATGTTCATTATCTTGTTTCAAATATGTGATATTTTAGAGTTTTAAAAAGATTTATGATCCAAGCCTCTTTCTTGAAATTAAATAAACTAAACCAATATAAAATCAAGCTAAATAAACTATCAGTCTTTAATATTTCAGATTGCACAGTCAGAATAGTAAATGACTGACACATGACTCAGATGACTTCAGGAAGTCACCTGTTGCTAGTCCCACCATTAATGTTCTATTTTTCTAGGGTAATTCTATACTAATAGAAGAATAATAGCATCATTTTTTTAATGCAAATCACGTCTGCCAATCTCATAATCACTCATTTCTTTGTCTGTTTCCTCAGAAGCGAAAATGCCTTTCTTAAGTACATGCTGCAGTTCAGCTTACATATAGACATCAACATAAAATCTACTTATATAGATCCATTTCCAACTAATATTAACTGAAGTGAAATATAAACATACATAAGTTCTCGGCTTTATTAATTAAACGGTTTTTGTAAAAATTCCCTCGAAACTCTTCTGGTCAGTGACCACCAAACTTCTGAAACTACTTAATTGCTTCAAACATAACTAAAAAATACCTTGAGAAATTAAGATGTACATTTCTTTTACTTGTATAACCAGTGAAATGATGCAATAGAACAGCTTCATGGGAAAAACAAGCTATCAGCCCATTTTTCTATAGACAGGGTCAGTATTTAGGTTCTGTTGGGCTACATCTAACATGTGCTTGGTATTCTTAACCTTGAAAACACAATAATCTACCTTCCATACAGAAAATGTCAGACAGAGTAGCGGAAGACATTTTTTATTTTACCTTTGCAAGGAACACATCTTTTCGGAAGAACATTACATGCATAAAACAAATGTACAGCTACCACTAGTAGGACTACAGTCCTATCTCCTGGAAAAGAGGAGGCCGAGGGGAGATCTCATCGTGGTCTACAGCTTCCTCACGAGGGGGAGTGGAGGGGCAGGTGCCAATCTATTCTCCTTAATCACCAGTGATAGGACCCGCGGGAATGGTGTCAAGCTGTGACAGGGGAGGTTCAGGCTGGATATCAGGAAGAGGTTCTTCACTGAGAGGGTGGTCGCACACTCGAACAGGCTCCCCAGTGAAGTAGTCACTGCATCAAGCCTGTCAGAGTTTAAGAATCGTTTGGACTGTGCACTTAGTCACATGGTCTAAAATTTTGGATAGTCCTGTGTGGTGCCAGGAGTTGGACTCGATGGTCCTTATGGGTCCCCTCCAACTCAGGATATTCTATGATTCTCTGATTCTCTGATCTCCTACAGTCCACCAATGGCATGTACATATATTATGTACTAAGTAGTTTGAACACCAAATTCTCTAACAAATAGAACCTTAAACTCTGCAAGTTTAAATGTAGCCTCATACTGATTACATTAAAGTAGGACTCACTTTAAAACAACAAAATCAAGAGAAAAGACTGTGATTTGTTGCAACTAATCAGTGATCAATGAGCAGATTAGGCAGCTACATGAAGACTTCTTTGTTCAAAATCAGCAGCAGTAGCAATCTGAAGGGAAATAAATACTCTGAAGTGATGTTCTACCAAAGAATACAGTCAAGTAGTGGAACACCATATTGGGACAAGAAGCTAATTCCTCTACTTTACTTAGTCTTCTAAATCACAAGTCTGAGTTAAGTAGGAACAATGTCATAGTAACTTTCAATCCAATTAAGTTCTGAATATCGTTTCTACAAGCCAGCTAAGAGATTGTCCTTGGGGGGGTCTTCCTCTTTTATCATTAAATATTTATGGAGTTCACCATGTCTATTCTTTTAGTGGTGGATGACCAAAATTCTAAGGGCTAGGCTATCTACTTCTGATCAGATCCCTTACATTAAAAAATAAAAATTTAAAATAAAAAAAAAAAAAACACTGTAGAGAGGCTACACATAACAAATGACACCCTATAAAATAAGGCAAATATTTTTGATTCAGTTCTGCTCCGTATCTTCTCTGGCACATGACTTCATTTGGCAACTCAGTAGATGGAACAACCACTTAAGTTTTACTTCAAGAAAGTATTGCATTCATATAGAGGCAAAGACACATCACCTCCTCATGATGTCTCATGGCAAACTGCACACAATTCAAACAATGTATATCAACAAATACATGGTTTAGTTTCACAGTGTACATTACAGGGAAAATCTTCCCAGACAGCCTATTTGTCAGTGCGTCAGATTCAACACTGTAACACTAGACCATCTGGAGGTTTCAGTGAAAAAACACAGGGTAAAATTCCTCCTTTGGCTACTAATTGCTGAAAGGAGTCAATAATGGACCTTCTCTGCAGTTTGTCACAACATCAAAAACCGGGGATATACTGTGTTACTTGTATTTGTATTCGTTTAAAAAATATATGCTGTAGCAATAAAAGCAGGGGATCAGAAATTAAGATTGAGTCATGACAAAACACTGCTGAGATTTACTCCTCCATTTCTGCAAGGGGAGGAATGTGTATTTCATATACTTGCATTTGCAGTCTTCAAATGTCATAGCACAGAAGTCAGCAGACAACTCAGATTCAAACAGCAATTTTCATCAGATTTCATGATGAAGCCATGCACACTACTGAATTATTTTGACTCATTTGTATCTAATGACCCATGGTCACTGATGAGTTATGAACTTTCAAAGTTCAAGAAGATAAAATTCGCTAACATGTTTATTGCGCTAATTAGACATGTGGAGTTTTAATAGCAATGCTGTCTTACAACAAAACATGTTTTTTATAATTGGAAAGTGTGAACTCTATTAAACTCTAAGTCTGTCAGATAGACACAATGAAAGAGTTCTCACAGTTTTACAGTGATTTTAATCACATTTAATACTACTCTTTGGGGGAAATAGTTATTGGTACTATAGAAAGTTATTCAAATTATGCCTAAATACATGCTCAAAATGAAATACCGGTAAAAATGAAAAATGTTCAGACATGATTGCATTACATTTGACAATGTCTTCAGTGAGAAAAAAAAAATCAGGACTGGAAAATATATCTGTGAAGTAATGAAAAAACAGTCCCACAGTAGTCATGCCATACTTAGTTTAGAAACAAAACTCTGATCCATTCAGGCTTGCTACATTTGTTGTTAGATATGTTATAATTGAGGAATACCAAATGCTGTGCTTTAGTCTGATTTGCTGCTGATTAACAGTAGAAGAAGCCAAACTTAGAGCTTTTTAAGAACAGATGGTGCTTCTTTCCTCTTCTTGCTGGTCAAAAAACTCAGAGAAAACAAGGATGAAGACGGATGTAGATAGAGAAGAGAAGCAACTGAAAGCGAAAAAAAGTTTGGTGGATTCCATGAGCAGCTATAGAAACAAATTATACCCATTTTCTACTGTGGGTGTGCAAGTCTGAGGATTCACAGATGGCTTGGAATTCAGCTCCTCATCAGAGTGGAATCTGCATCCAAGACAATCTGAAAAAGGGGTGCCTAGTAACAGAAAACATTTATTTTCTCTTTTACTACTTGATAGTTTCCCATCTTTCCCTCCTTTATCTCCAGGTTAATATAACTTGAAGTAAAAATGAAAGTTCAATGAGGCACTGGGAAAAAAATGGACAGTGCAAGTATATGCTCAGATCAGATGACTGAAAGTTGTTTTCAGCTGTGGGTTTCCTAAAGCCTAAGGGGACTTGAGGAATTCTCATATCCTCCCACCTACTCCTTATAAATAAAACCCTGACTCACTTTTTAAAATTTGTTATCAAGTGAGTCATACTTTGCACAATCAGCCTGTGACACCTTAAAATCGTGGTCTTCTTTCCTTTATCATGTGGACAGAAACATTTCAAAATTCTAGGAAACACAACCTAATGTAAAGAAAGGTGCTCTGCTTTCTGAGAATTAGCTATACATACAAAGAAATCCAATCTCAAATATACTGAACAAGTGCTCAGTTACTAATTAGATGCTAGAGATAGGAATACAGTGCCAGAAACAGACTTACTCCTATTCATACGACATTGTCCATTTTCACTCCAAAGCTCAAAAAGCCAGTTTGGATCCTGATATTTCCCACTATATACTGACTCTAGTCCCATCTTAAAAGTCCACCAACCTGTCAATGCATCTTTTATATCTGAAGATGCCTTATTTGCTATTCAATTACAGCATTCTCTGCCTGTTAGGACTTGCATTAGTTGCAAGTTCTCTAAGTTGAAACAAATCAAGCAGCACATCCTCCTAGCACATCTTCCTATTGATTAATTTATGACATAAGTGAGAAACTCTTTTTGGTCTCTGTCTATCTCACCACTGGAGCCTCTTGTACACATACTTACTGTATGATTTTCATTCTGTATGGTGACCCGCTTGAAATTTCATCAATACAACTACGGTAGTTAATCTATCAGTCAAAACCAGCTACAATAGCCTTGCTGAGCCCTTATTAACTTCTCCCACAGAGCTCATGGACTCTCAGGAATGGGAAATGCAAGGCCACACATGCCATCCTTAGAACAGGCAAATTCCCCATATCTCATCAGATGGAGGCATTTAGTCTTTCTGTAAAAAACTCTGACCATGTGGTTTAACTCTGTTTCTTACCAAAATTATACAGAATACTATAGGAAAATATATTTTGCCTAATTCTGCTTAGAAAATGGATGGGTATTTCATAACAAGAGAAAGGAAAGACGTAAAATGCTTCCAAAGTGAAGACAGACCCAAGGAAGGTTTCTCCACAGTCTGCTAAGTTTCCAGTGGAGTTCTCCTGGGGTACATATTAAAAGACCTTCTGTTTTTTTTCAGGTCTGACCCAGTGATGTTAGCAACATGTAAACATTTTGAAGTGTCAGTCACTGAAAAAGGACTGCTAACTGGAATCTTACTAATGTTCATAAACTACCAATAAATAAGTAATGCCTAATAGTTTCACAAATAAACACCTGAAAACATGAAATTAAAAGTTTAGAATTCATAATAGTGGGTAGTTTCTGTCTACATTTGTTGGTGTTTGAATTACAAAGAACTGCTATTTCCACAAACCTTTACTTCACTAAATTCACCCCGAACATGAAACAAGACAGAAGCATTTTTTCTCCTTCATTGTTCTTAATGAACTGCTGAGAAATAAATTAAGCTGAGGAGAGAGTTAAACTGAGGTTTTCATTTTCTGAAATGAAACTGTTATGTTACCAATTATTCTCTCCTTATACATGCTATCATGTATTTCAGAACACTTGATAATGTCATGCAGCAATTAAGCAGTTATTTACCTATAGCATGTCAGCAAAATATGGTGTTTGAGCCTTTATTCCTCTCCATTTACCAATATTGTCTTATAAAGTCCATCTTCCATCATATTTTTACAAATTGATCTACACAGTACTTCAGTTATGATGTCAAAACCATTTTATGGTTAATGTTTATGTATTAAAGACAGCGTTCTCCTCAAAACACTAAAGAAAATGCAGAAGATAACACCAAAATCACAGACCTCAGAGTATAATTTCCACTACTCACTGCAAATATCTTTCTGGACCTATCATGCCCATGAATACCTAGAAGGTAGTAAAATATCCCAGTCATAAATGGAAGCAGTGAGCATATACCTTGCATGAGACGTGACATATCTTAAATATTAATTCAATCAGCATCACATAAAAGTTCTGTGAAAACTGAATTACCTTCCATCTCACAGTTCGAGATAACATCCTGTCATGTTTAATCACAAGGAAAAAAATCATAGATGACACAGGACAGTTCACATTTAGTTAATTATGTTTAACTATATATTAAGAACTGTCAAGTAGTATTTTTTTCTACAACACTAATATGTTCTTGTATTTTAAGAACAATCCTTGAGCTTCACGAATCTTCAGAAAGGTTGAGTGTGTTATCTAGTAGGTGAGGGGTTAGACTATAATTTTAAAATGTATTTACTGTTGTTGTTTTTTTCCATTTTTTTGAATTTACATCTAAAATGACTGAATACATCTGTAGGGAGGCTGTTTAAAAACGTGAAAAATCTGAAAAATCCCCAGAAGGTGCGTGAAACAGAAGAGCTATAAAACTAACAGCTTAAATTATCACTATTACAGCTTCTTATTTGCTTGCATTCATTGTAATATGATATACCAGAAAAGCAAACTACTTTTGCTACTCACTGTAAAGTTATTATCACAAGTAGAAAGACTGTGGGTGGGCTTCACTTCAGGGTTAAATCACCTACAATAGATATCTATAAGAGAGCTTGGAGACTAACTGCTTAACACAGTTAATGAAACAGAAAACAATTCAATAACTAACCACTGGGTGTCTTCTTCAGATGGGCTGAATTAGTTTTCAGACTCCACTGATTACATGGAGGATGTAAATTCCCCAGCTCTCCTGCAGAAGCCTGCATTCAGATAGCATATTCTGGCACTGAGTCTTAGCAGAACTTCAAGAAAACTGTAACTGAGTTTTGTATACACAGACCTATGAGATGCTAGAATAAGTTCAACATATTTTTCTTATTTATGGGCAAACAAAGAGCTTCCTATTTTAACAGAAATTCAGACAAGTTAAAATCTTTATGCTACAAGTCTCAATAGCTTTTTTTTTTCGTTGTTTTTTTTTTTTTTTTCCTGAACTAGGGCTACTTTTGTTTTTAGGCCCCCAAACCCTTTCTCTAAGACCTTTAAAGTTAATCTCAGGAATTAATTCAGATATTTCTATTACATGTGTTAAAAAAAAATTCTCTTGACTGCTTCACATTTTGTCCAACTTAGAGCTGTTCTGCAATGACAGGGGGGTAGGGGGTGGGGTGAGGGGGATACACGATACACAGGCAGACTGTAGCCTCAGTGTAGGTTGGCTTTAAAATCAGTAGGATTCAGCTGCTTCCCAAAGTATTTCCACTCTCCTTTCATTTCTCTTGTGTTTTTTGTTTGTTTGTTTGTTTTTTATTTATTTATTTACTTTTTGTGCTGCAGTTGTGTACATCCTTGGATATGACCATAGCTGGAGGCCAGAGGAGTGGATCAAGGTGGGGATGCTCTTAACTTCCTACACTAAGCAAATGCAACCTGCTTCCCCATGTGCATCTTAAATGCTTTTCCACTTTGTTGCTGATCCCACCTCTTTATTTCATCATAGAGTAATACTGGACCACATTTCCCCTGCATGGTGTGGCACTCTGCCAAGCTTAAAAAGGAGCCTGGCCAGGCCAGGACTGCACTGTTGGACTGATTATCAGTTTGACTTTGTCCCCTCTTTTGTAATATCTGTTTCAGGAGACAGCTGTCAGCTGTGTATGCATAAATCCAGGTCTCAAGGTTCCTTTGCCTCTGACCTACTCCCAGCTGAAAATCTGGATGTATCTGTATGTGGCTGTGGCAGCCTCCCAGTCTTTCAGCAGAACTGCTTGTGTGGTTCACTCTGTTTCACTCACCTGTATGTTTTCAGGCATGCCCAGCTGTATATTATAACAGCTACTTTTTATATGTTGCCTTAGGTTTCTTACAAGTAAATTATTGTCCTTTTAGTTGCCTTAACATAATTTGACATGGTATCTTATCATGACAAAACTGTGCTTAAAATTGTTTCAAAGATTCAATACTCAGAAAAAGAAAATAAATGCAGAGCTGCTTTTTTACTATATATAGTATGTTAAAAATGCGGTATGGGGAAAATTGAGATAACGTAACTTTTGAAGGAATGGAAATAAAATAGAATACCATGCATTAATCAATAACATTAATGAGGCATGCGAAATCACAATTATGCAATTGTGCCTGGGGGTACAATCTTTGCTTATGACGTATAACATTGAGCAGGTAGCAGTGCAGATGTGTTTTGCAAATCTCTGATAGTGAAGTACAGAAATTTAGCTGAATCCTGTGAGAAACATTTTGTCTGAATACCATGATGACCATTATTTATTCCCAGTGCACATTGCATTTAAAAATGTTATCAATATGGTTTACTGTTTTACAATATTTTCCAGCAGGTCAGATGCACAGAAAGGACGCTTCGTTGGGTTAGAAACTGGCTGGGTAGCCTGGCCCAAAGAGTCATGGTGAATGGAGTTAAATCCAGTTGGAGGCCGGTCACTACTGGAGTGCCCAGGCCTCAGTACTAGGGCCAGTTCTCTTTAATATCTTTATTGATGATCTGGATGAGGGGATCAAGTGCACCCTCAGTAAGTTTGCAGATGACACCAAGTTAGGTGCATGCATCGATCGTCGATCTGCTCAAGGGTAGGAAAGCTCTGCAGGATGATCTGCATAGGCTGGACCTATGGGCTGAGGCTGATTGTATGAAGTTCAACAAGGCCAAGTGCCGGGTCCTGCACCCAGAGTGCAACAACCTCAAGCAGCGCTACAGGCTGGAAGATGAGTGGTTGGAAAGCTGCCTGGCGGAGAAGGACCTGGGAGTATTGGTTGATAGTCGGCTGAATATGAGCCAGCAGTCTGCTCAGGTGGCCAAGAAGGCCAACAGCATCCTGGCTTGTATAAGAAACAGTGTGGCCAGCAGGTCTAGGGAAGTGATTGTGCCCCTGTACTCGGCTCTGGTGAGGCCGCACTTTGAGTACTGTGTCCAGTTTTGGGCCCCTCGCTACAAGAAGGACGTCGAGGTGCTAGAGCGCGTCCAGAGAAGGGCAACGTAGCTGGTGAGGGGTCTGGAGAACAAGTTTTATGAGGAGCGGCTGAGGGAGCTGGGATTGTTCAGTCCGGAGAAGAGGAGGCTCAGGGGTGACCTTATCACACTCTACAGGTACCTTAAAGGAGGTTGTAGCGAGGTGGGGGTTGGTCTGTTCTCCCACATGCCTGGTGACAGGACAAGGGGGAATGGGCTAAAGTTGCGCCAGAGGAGGTTTAGGTTGGATATTAGGAAGAACTTCTTTACTGAAAGGGTTGTTAGGCATTGGAATAGGCTGCCGAGGGAAGTGGTTGAGTCGCCATCCCTGGAGGTCTTTAAGAGACGTTTAGATGTAGCCCTTAGTGATATGGTTTAGTGGAGGACTTGTTAGTGTTAGGTCAGAGGTTGGACTAGATGATCTTGGAGGTCTCTTCCAACCCAGATGATTCTGTGATTCTGTGATTCTCTGATTCTGTAATAGAATGAGCACAGAGGAGGGCCACAAAGATGATCAAGGGGCTGGAGCACCTCTCCTATTAAGACAGGCTGAGAGAGCTAGGGATGTTCAGTGTGAAGAGACCTCAATGGTTCTGGGGAGACCCCACTGAAGCCCTTCAGTATTTACAGGGGGCTTATGAAAAAAAAAATGGAGAGCAAGTTTTTATGTGGGCATGCAATGATAGTATATGGGGGAATGGTTTTAAACTAAAAAAGGGGAGATTTAGATTAGAGGCTAGGATGAAATTCTTTACACAGAGAGTGATGAGGCACTGGAACATGTTGCATAGAGAGGCTGTGGATGCTCCATCCCTGGAGGTGTTGAAGGCCAGGTTGGATGGGGCTTTGAGAAACCTGATCTAGTGAGGGGCATCTCTGTCCATGGCAGGAGGGTTGGAACTAGATGATCTTTAAGATGTCTTCCAACCCAAGCCATTCTATGATTCTATGACGAAGATAACCATGCAAAGAACACAAATTCTGAGCATGATATGAAGAACACCATAAATCTTAAATCTGCAACTCCACTATCTTCAGAAGTATCAGCGGCAGTTTTGGAGCCATTAATACTGTGTTGCACAACTTGAAAGAATTAAACTTCAGTAAATGTAATAAGCAGCAACATTGTCCTAAGATGATTTATCTTTTTTTTTCTGTTCTCTACAAATAATATAATAGATTAATAAACAAATAAACTATTAATATATTAACAACTAAAGCCAACCAACCAACCAACCAAACAAAAAACATGAAACCTCTAAGAGTCCTCTATGTTAAATGGAAAGGTAATGTTTTCAGAATAAGTTTTTAAATCACATTGGCTTTAAAAAGAGCTTTCATAAGTGCAATCTCTTTGCTTAGGAACAATCAGTTTGGCAATCAGATCTGTTGTCCCAACACGTATGTTAACGAAAATGTGAAAAGATCAAATATTTCTTTTCTTTTTTTTTTTTTTCTGAAAGCCCCATCAAATTTTCAATTAAAAAGGGTCAGCTCTATAGTTGGATAAAATATATATATATATTAAAAAAAATGTAAAAATAATTAAGCTTCAGAAATACTTCAATCAAATCAACTTTGTAGTAGCAACCACATTGCATTTAACTTACTGCTGGGCTGACGGAAACAAAAACAAGAACAAACAAACAAAAAAGTACACACTGTGAAAGATAATTTTTCAAATTATCTCTAAGTATTTGGATACCTATAAATTTCCTATGGCATGATTGTGGTCAAGGGTCAATTGACTTTGCAGGGTATGAAATTGAACTGTTTCACTGTAAAGAAGCCATTTGTATTAACTTTTCTGGATCAGAATTCAGGTTGCAAGTTTCCTGAGGACGGATCATGAGGACCTCACTTCCTTCAGTCCTCTATCCCAACTGTCCCAACTGCCACCTCATTTTAGGGGGAGGTTGTTTGCTTTAATTTCTCACAGCTTTTTTCATGTTCCATTAAATCAAACAACTTATTTTTATAATCAGGTCAACAAAACAGAGAATAAAAAGCTCAGATTTAAAATCCAGAATCTGCAGCCTGTTTCTCAGAGATATTAAACACCTTCATCTCTTTCACTGACCATAGTCTATATGTTAGGTTGAAAATGGGTGGCTGAAAGCCTCATATTTACAGAAAGTTGAAGATTTTATTAGGCTGCCAAGAGCAACAGAATGAACCTTTGGTCCAAATTCTGTTATCCTCGACTGAAGTTCTGATTCATCCAAGTACTTAAGGTGCTTATTTATCTTTGAAATCAGGGACATGATGATAGCTGAAATACTGCTTTGAATTTGAACAAGTTACACAAGTTTCTGCCACCTGGATTTATTGGTAGCTGAAGTGCTGAATGTTTACTATATAATAATTTAGAAGTTTTTTCTTTATTCGCACTAAGGTAAAGAGAATGATAGGGCATTGTCTAGCTTTTATTTTACCAATACATAGCTACATTAATGTTTTACTAAAAAAAATAATAATCATAGTTTGCATGTATAAAATTTTTATATATATATATATATAATTTTTTTTTCAGGATAAGATTTCCAGACACCTTAATCTTTAATTGTCAAATAATTGTACAGAAAAAAATAAAATAAAATAAAATAATAAAATAAAATAAAATAAAATAAAATAAAATAAAATAAAATAAAATAAAATAAAATAAAATAAAAGATAAACACTGTGGTTCTTTGAGTTTATTTTTTATCCAAGTACCCCTACTGAAATATAGAACAACAAAAACTGTTTCTTATGTTAAAACCAGCCTAAAAAACTCAGACTAGACTAGAAAGGAATGAAATCACTATTTCTTCCCTAAGTGAATCATAGAAGCAAATAATGGCTTGGGTTGGAAGGGACCATACACATAATTTAGTTCCAACTTCCCTGCAATGGGCAGGGACACCTTCCACTAGACCAGGTTGCTCAAAGTCCCATCCAACCTGGCCTTCAACACCTCCAGGGATGGGGCATCCACAACCTCTCTGGGCAACCTGTTCCAGTGCCTCACTACCCTCTCAGTAAAGAATTTCTTCCTTATATCTGATCTAAATCTCCCCTTTTTTAGTTTAAAGCCATTACTCCTTATTCTATCCTATCACTACACTTCCTGACAAAGAGTCCCTCCCAGTCTTTTCTGTAAGCCCCTTTTAAGTACTAGCCTGGAGCCTTTTCCATGTTGAACAACAAATCCCTCAGCGTGTCTTCACAGAGAAGGTGTTCCAGCCCTTTGATCACTTTCCTGGCCCTCCTCTGAACTTCTAATAAGTCTATGTCCTTCTTGTGCTGGGGACCCCAGAGCTGAACGCAGTATTCCAGGTGGAGTCTCATAAGAGCAGACAAGAGGGGAAGAATCACCTCCCTCAACCTGCTGGCCATGCTTTTTTGGGTGTAGCCCAGGATACAGTTGGCATTCTGGGCTAGAAGTGCACGTTGCAATCTCATGTTGAGCTTCTCATCCACCAGCACCCCCAAGTCCTTCTCCTCAGAACTGATGTCAATCCACTCTCCACTCATCCTGTACTTGTCCTTGGGATTGCCCCAGCCCAAATACAGGACCTTTCACTTGGTCTATAACCTCATGAGGTTTGCACACGCCCACCTCTCAAGCCTGTCAAGATCCGTTTGGATGGTATCCCTTCCCTCCAGTGTGTCAGCCATACTGGGGGAGTGTCAAATGCTTTGCATAACGCCAAGTAGATGATGACAGTTGCTCTTCCCCTATCCACCAGTGCTGTAACCCCAATGTAGAAGGCCACCAGATTTGTTATGCACAAGTGAATTATGTCCAGCATTAAAAATAACAAAGGCAGAAAACATGACTATAAATATTGTTTTATTATTTAAATATGTATATATTTTCTATATAGATTCTTTACATTTTATCTTGTTTATGAATTTAACAACGTGGGTACAAGTTTGTCTGCATACAAGTTAGTAGTCCTGAGAGTTGAAAGTTGTATAATCCTACTTCTGGAAAAAAAAAAAAAAAAAAAAGTGGGGGGAGGAAGACAGGAAGAAGAGAATTGTAACAAAGGTTCCAGACATCAAGATATTTAATTATTTGTAACTATTGTATGCATTTTTCTGCCCTGAAACTTCTTGGGGATTTGAGGTGAGAATGTTACTTATTTTGTCAGAATAAGGCCATCTCCTTCAGTGGGCTTTACATTCATCACTTATTCAAAAGGACATTACATATCCTTTTGCCAACATTGTTCTGCAGCAAAAATCTTCCCCGGGTAACAAGAATTATATGCAATAAGGCTGAAAGGCAGAAGACATGCTATGTTGAGAACAGCTCAGAAGCATAAATAAATCAGCAGAAAGCTAAGTAACAGTACATTTACATTAGGCTTCTAGAATAAGTTCAGCCATGTATTGGATTACTAGCTAAATATGTCAACTAGATTATAATCTCTCTTCTACCCTCCACCTTCCTCATCCCACATCCTGCTTCCTTTTTCCATGTTCAGAAACTGTTTTCTTCTACTGTTTGACATTGCAATCTGCTACTCTGTGCTTTCACAAACTCTCTAAAACTTTTGCTGATATTCATACCTGAAGTGACATGCAAAGGATAGAAAAAATCAGACAATTATATTTTGGAAGTGCAATGTTCTGAACAGTAACCCCATATAAGCCTTGGCACTCCCAAACTGTATATTCTGCCTTGGTGGTGAAGAATCAAAAAAGGCATTTGTAAAGGCCTTTCCATTTTGAACTTTATGAATATTAACATTCCTGCAGGGAATCATTTGTAGGAAATCGGGGAAGGTGGCAGGAAACCTGCGTGGATGAGCAAGGAGCTCATCGATAAGATCAAAAGGAAGAGGGAGGTCTATGAAATGTGTAAAAAGGGCCTGTCCTCTTGGGAGGAGTATAGAATTGTTCTCAGGGCCTGCAGGGATGTGACGAGGAAGGCTAAAGCCCACCTAGAGATGAGGCTTGCAAAAGAGATAGAAGATAATAAGAAGGGTTTTCTTAAGTATGTAAACAGTAAAAGGAAGACTAGGGATACTGTGGGTCCCTTGCTGAATGAGGGAGGTGTCCTGGTAACGGGAGATGCCGAGAAGGCGGAGATACTGAATGCTATCTTTGCTTCAGTCTTTGCTTCAAGGACTACCCCCCTCCCCGGGACTCCTCGACCCTGGTGGGAGGACAAAGGGTCTGGGAAATGGAGGGCTCCCCCTGGTTACCGAGAGAGTAGTTCAGGAGCGTCTGAGTGGGCTTAACGCACACAAATCCATGGGTCCCGTTGGGATGCATCCATGTGTGCTGAGGGAGTTAGTGGAGGTGATCGCCAAACCACTCTCTATCATCTTTGAAAGGTCCTGAAAACAGGAGAGGTGCCTGAAGACTGGAGGATAGCCAGTGTCACTCTGGTCTTCAAGAAGGGCAAGAAGGAAGATCTGGGAAACTATAGGCCAGTCAGTCTCACCTCTGTTCCTGCAAAGGTGTTGGAACAGTTTGTTCTGGATGCCATCTCCAAGCAATTGGAAGAGAAGAATGTTATGAGGAAGGTCAGCATGGATTCACCAAGGGGAAGTCATGCTCGACCAAACTCGTTGCCTTCTATGATGGCATCACCACCTGGGTAGATGCGGGGAGAGCAGTGGATGTCATCTACCTTGACTTTAGCAAGGCTTTCGATATTGTCTCCCATGACATCCTGCTAGCAAAGCTGAGAAAGTGTGGGATAGAGGAGTGGACAGTAAGGTGGGTTGAGAACTGGCTGACTGGCCGAGCTCAGAGGGTGGTGATTGGCGGCACAGAGTCCGGCTGGAGACTGTGACTAGTGGTGTTCCCCAGGGGTCGGTGCTGGGTCCGGTCTTGTTCATCATCTTCATCGACGACCTTGATGAGGGAATAGTGTCTGCCCTCAGCAAGTACACTGATGACACAAAGCTGGGAGGAGCGGGCAACACACCAGAAGGCTGTGCTGCCATTCAGCAAGACCTGGACAGGCTGGAAAGATGGGAAGGAAGAAACCAAATGAGGTTTAACAAGAGCAAGTGTAGAGTCCTGCACCTGGGGAGGAACAACCTCATGTATCAGTACAGGCTGGGGGAAGACCTGCTGGAGAGGAGCTCTGAGGTGAGGGACCTGGGGGTCCTGGTGGACAACAGGTTGACCATGAGCCAGCAGTGTGCCCTGGTGGCCAAGAAGGCCAATGGGATCCTGGCGTGCATTAAAAGGAATGTGGCCAGCAGATCAAGGGAGGTGATCCTCCCCCTCTACTCTGCCCTGGTCAGGCCTCACCTGGAGTACTGCGACCAGTTCTGGGCTCCCTGGTACAAAAAAGGCAGGGATCTCCTGGAAAGAGCCCAGCGGAGGGCCACAAAGATGATATGGGGCCTGGAGCATCTTCCCTATGAGGAAAGGCTGAGAGACCTGGGTCTGTTCAGCCTGGAGAAAAGAAGACTGAGGGGGGATCTCATCAATGTGTACCTGAGGTGTGGGAGACAGAGGGATTTGGCCAACCTCTTTTCTGTGGTTTGTGGGGACAGAACAAGGGGCAAAGGCCACAAAATGGAGCACAGGAAGTTCCGCACCAACATGCAAAAGAACTTCTTCACAGTGAGGGTGATGGAGCACTGGAACAGGCTGCCCAGGGAGGTTGTGGAGTCTCCTTCTCTGGAGATATTCAAGGCCCGCCTGGATGCCTACCTGGGCAGCCTGCTCTAAGGAACCTGCTTTGGCAGGGGGGTTGGACCTGATGATCTTTTGAGGTCCCTTCCAACCCCTTCAGTTCTGTGATTCTGTGATTTAGACCTAACAACTAAAAATAACAAAATAGAAATTGACATTTCCTTGAAAATAGGTCAATATTATTACTCATATTCTGCAAATGAGAAAGTGAGGTACTCAGAACATTAAGAAAAATGTTGAAACTAAAATACTTATAGTTTTTCTTTCTTAACATCTGTCCTTTGATGCAAGACACATCATTTGACTACCAGGGATGTCAAACACCAACTAATCTTATTGACGTCATACAAACTAACAGGGTCAAACAGCTTCGTATGGATCTGCCATCACTGTCAACAGAAACACAGAAGCTTATTGGGGAACAAGGATGGCCCAGCTTACCGTTTGGTAATCTGGTACAACAGCTGAAGTCATCTCTGCAATTGGCTCAGTCCAGCATTCAGAGTCAGAAAAGTAAATATTTTGGAAATGGTGAGCCATTTTTTGGAATATAGGAACACTCATTTTCAGAATCATCACCTCTGTCATTTCTTCATAAGTCTCTAAATCTTGTTTTGTTTGGTTCTAAGATTTTACCAGCTCCTTTCTTGTTTACCAAAACCATCTTTTTTCTTGCTTCAGCAGTGTTTATATAGGACTCATCAAAAGCATCCACAATACTTTTATCTTCATTATTTTCATTACAACTGTGTTTCTTGTCTGTCTACATCCATCGTCTGACTTCTGATATCTTTCTGTTTCAAGTACCAGAAGTTCATCATGACCTCAACAATGGCAAGAAACCTGAGGAAGACTCAGTGGGGCTGACAGATAAGAAAGGTGTAAATCAAGGAAAAACAAACAAACAAACAAACAAAACAAAACAAAAAACCTTATTTTTCTTTGCATCACTTTTGACTGATAAGCAGCTTAGGAAACTTCCAAAAATGGAATTTTAATGTAAGGGGAAGAAGAACTTAACTAACTGATATATTTGTAGGAAGAAAATTTTGGAAGAGAAAAACAAACAAACATAATCAGTAAAAATGTACCACTATCTGAACACATCACTCATAATTTCTATATACATTTAAACAGGAAAGCACTGAGCTATCTTTCAAAACAGCCTCAACATGAGAAGGCAAATGCCTCCACTCCAGTTTACCTGATTTATAGTCACATATTGATATATTGATAGTGTAACACAATAAAATTATTGGACACATAGCAAATATGGTGAAGATTCTGCACTGTTTTTGTAATCATGCTTCACAAAATTACTAGAGCCCATTTTGATAAATTTGATGAGCATAGGAGAAAACTGAAATGGATGAAACCAGGAACTGGAACTCAAAAGATCTCTTTGAAATGTCCATCAATTAAAGCCAGAAGAAACTTCAAAAACCCAAAGAGAATGATTGGGATTCACAATTTTGAACTTTACACTAATCAAAACTAAAGATGGTTGTAAAGAGATAGTGAAGGAATACTTGTTTTCAAGTATTTCAAGTATTTCATTTCTCAATTTCATTTTTCATTTTATTGACCAAAAAAAAAAAAAAAGTATGTGAAGTAAAGTACAAGAAGAAAAAAAAATCTATTTGTTTATATATGATGTATTAAATCAGCTGTTGTCCCACATGGAAGATATGGTGTGAATACAGTTGATACTCATCTGAATATGTTAGTGGTTCTCATTAACGATGAGAAAGTCAAACTGAATTGTAGGAACTGTTACGAGAGACTGAAGAAAGAAGGGAAAAACCTCTATATCAGACAGTGGTTTGCAATGCAGGCTGCTCTGTTTCAGAAAGAATAAAGCAAATTATATACTACGAAATATACTACGAGGATGGCTTTGCTTTGAAATCTGAAAGATGTAGAGATGTATAAAATAAAATGAAAAAAAAATGAAAAAGAGGAATAGGGAAGATTTTTGTCTTTTTGGGATGCAAGTAGTAGTGGACAGTCAAAAACTTGCTAAGCATAGGACTTAAAAGAAAACATTAGGATGTAGTTTTTTTCTTTTAACAAGCAGTCAAATTAAGAAATTCATCACCACACGATCACCACAGGATGCAATAGAAGTCAATGTGTAAACAGCATCAAAAACTGTTTTTTCACGGAAAAAAAAAATCAGAATCTCAAAACTTCAGAAAGATTTACTTCATCAAAATGTTATGAAAGATTTACCCCTGGACTGCTGTTTCAATTTAATCTGAACTCTGTGGTCCCTAAACCACTGATTTCTAGACATTCCAGAGTAAGACATTTTTTATACTTTCTTGTTTCTTAACCTCTTTCCTAAAAATCTTCTTTTGAACAGTAAAAGTTAGGCTATCAGGTAACGTGGACCATTGCAGGTGCTGCTATATTTTCTTCTCCTTATGTTCTAACAATTTTTTAAGCTCTGCCAGTGCTTACATTTGTAACATCTACTCTTCTGTAGTATTATGCCCTAAACTTCTAACTGTACAGTGAGATTTTTCTTTCTCCTACACATGATTCGATGTTGTAAAGCTTCTGTTAAGTTACTGATCCTCTGCCTATCACATAGCCCACTACAATTCTCATCCTTCAGCCTTCAACTTCCTTCTTTCTCTCAGCCTACAAATATTAATTTATGCTTATAGGTTCTTCTCCAATTTAATTTCCTCAAATTATGTTCCCTTCTCTTTCAGCTGTTTAATTTTCGATATGTCCTCCCAGTGACCCTTGTCACTCTTGCTTACCTGATGTATTATATCTATGTTAATTCCCGGTTTTCTGGGTTTCCCTTTAACTTACTTGCTGGGAAAGGTAACTGCACTGATTGTGCTGCCCATATTATGCATACTGTTGAAAGTACTAATAACTATCGTGTATTATTGAGTAGGTCACATTTCCATTCCCCAGACAAATTGCAAAACCAACATAGGAGATACTTCTTTCTCTCTGTTTTACAACCAATCCCGTAGCTGATACTTTAGCCTATTTATCATAGAATATGATATACAGCCTCACACTGTTAGAATCTAGGGTATAAGAAGTGGTACTACAGCTCCTGTTTGCAGGATTCATGGCATTTTATTCAATTATTCAGTCCTACTGCAACAGTGCCTGTAGGTCTATGACACAGATTAAATTCTGGGAAGCAGAGTAGTAGCAGGTTTATCAGACAATGTTCACTCACTGATACAAACTACTTAAATGTACCTGTAGGAGACACATTACCCAGTGAAGAGGCCAGAAGAATCAGGCAGAAGCCAGGGAGTGCAGAGAGAGAGAGGTTCAGGATAAGAAAAGATGCAGCAGACAGAGGAATATGACCTGCCAGCTGACTGTTGAGAGCTACCAAAAGAGAAATCATAACTTGATTTCCCAATTTCTGAAGGCATAAACATGGAGGTTACAGTAAATGGAAAATAAAATAGAAAGTGCTTAAGTATCCAAGTGTCATACTACACCAGAATCCCTACAAGGAGGAAAAATATGAGCTTTATCTGAATATATATATATAGATAGATCACAGAATGTATTGTTTCTTATTTTAATGGCAACCTTATTAAAATCTGACTGCTAATGCCCCACATTTTGAAATCTTTAATAAACAGTTTGGGACATTTTTGAAATGACTGAATTCACTTTTGGAAGTAATGTTCCTTGAAAGTAGATGAATGATTTTACAAACAATAATACATTAATTAGAAAGAGCCATCAAACTATTATTATTGGTAGCTCAGTGATGGAAGCCTAATAGTGTTAAAAATGTGATTCTTTCACCATGCACTTCTATATACATGAAAACATTTCACTATGATATTAAACAATAGCAAAAGATCTTTGGAATTGAATGTAACAAAGTAGGATAAGCTGTATCTGCCAAGAAAAGTCTATGGCATTGTTTATTCATGTCATTGTTAAAACATAGGAATGTGAAACCACTGCAAGCAGGTTTGTTCATTCTTGAGCCAAGAAACTTCAACTGTTTTCCTAAATAAAAAGGGAAAGGCCTCTGACCCCAAGAGACTAAGAAGTGAGGAGAGCTTGTGTTCATACAGCTGAACTCTTTCACACCCCAAAATGGGTGGTCTCACCTATGTTGCTTATTGGGAATAGGTCCTGATCACAGTATCTCTGAAGCAATTATGGGCACTGTTTTCAAATCTTCAATTCATAGAATCATCTAGGTTGGAAAAGACCTTCAAGGTCATTAAGTCTAACTATTAACCTGACCTACTGAGTCCCACCACTAAAACATGACCCTTAGTGCCACATCCACACATCTTTTAAATACCTCAGGGATGTGGACTCCACCACTCTCCTGGGCAACCCATCTGAATTCTTGATCACCCTCTCTTCCTAACATACAATCTAAACTTTCACTGGTGCAACTTGAGGCCATTAAATGTGTTAGTACAGCCAAAAGCTCTGTCAGGAACAGTGTTAATAAACTTTGAGGATGATCATATGACAGTACTCAAGCCAGAGACCTGGCTCTAATGAGTTTACTGATGCAACCCTAACTAGAGGAACCACCTCCTTTTCATTTCTGTGCTTGGCCCTTTTCAAAATATAAATCTGCATCATTACAAAGAGCAAACTATTTGATTAATATTTCTTGCTGTGCGCCAGTGCAGATATTCCTCTTCAAAACAAGAGTTGAGGCTTTACTTGTCACACTTCTTTCCCCAATTCTTCAGCAAAAGTAGTTGGATAGTACCACTACATACAAGTTACACAGTACTACCAGCTTTCTTTCTTCCCTGCTTTTTCTCTCCTCCTGCTAAACCTGTTTCTATGCTGTGATGGGAAGGTTAACACTTTGTTCCCTGCAGCTGGCTTTGTGTAGGTAAAAGTCTAACCCTGAGTAAATACTCAGATAATGGCTATGAAAAGCAATGTGGTTTTAAAGTGTTTAAAATGGGTTGGCTGTACCTAGTGTTCATCTGAATTCTGGCAAATACTCAATGACTTAATTATGTCTACTAGTGGAATTTCTAGGAAATTTATTATTATTTGGAGACCAATAGCCATTGTAAGTTAAAATTATATTGAAATTATATTGGACTCAGCACTAAAAATTCATATTCTCTCTTAGTAAAATAGGTATTATTTTTACCAGCAGCTTGTTTTTTTTTTTTTCTTTTCCCCTTGAATGTAAATTCTTGGTGTTTGGAATCAGCAATGCACAGAACTTGCTTCTTCATATAACTACAATGAAGACACTAAAATTACAGCAGGGCTGTAGGCTCCTACTATATTTATTTGATATGTATAGACTTTAATGGACATTGAGAGAGTTATTCCTCTTTTATTAATTTCTGTTTAATTGCAAACACTTTCTGCTTAGTTTTAATCCTAGCTGAAAGAACTGTGCCTGAATTGTCTATTAAACTTAAACTATTTAAGCCAAATTTAGGTTAGTTTTCATTAGTAATTGCACAGCCTGAATTGAGAAGTATTCTTTTAACAAACTTCTAAGTATTTTTTAATGAGATAAAACTCAAGTGATAGCATTTGTCTAAATAAGTAGTCCTTCAATGTATTTCACGCTGCTTTTGCATTTAAATAGCACTTAGTATAACATTTCCCTTTTAACTGTTCTTCACTCACTCCATAAGCAGTCTACAATAAAAATAAAAATAATAAAAAAAGGCTGAAACCAGCAGTCGTCTCCATCATTCCAGAAGACTGTCCTAACCAGTCATACACAGAAATTTGCATCCTTTTCCTTCCTCTTTCCTGAAGAAACCTGAATAATCTGAAAAAATAATTAAACAACTTTGCATGCCAAATCCTGCCTCCTCTCTCCAGGATTGCTGGGTGATTAAGAGACTCTTCAAGTAGAAGATGTGTCTGAATATTCTAATCAGAGAAAGGAGATGAATTTGGGTCTTCTAAACCATCAGTGATTGTCTTAATCACAGAAATTCTGAAAAGAAAGGGAAGACAATCGCAGTATTTCTACTTTTTTAAGACAGAATCCTGCTTGGGTTCAGAATAAAAGAAAAGACAGCGCAGGATCGAGTTGTCAAGCCATAGTGAATCATGCCATTTGGATACCCCAGTGTATTTAGCATATCTCTAGCTGCTGCTTCAGAGACGTGCAGCTGTCCCGCCAATCCTGCACCACACCTACATGCTAACTGCAGGTATCTCAAGCACTCTGAAGAAGTTAAAATGGAACTAGACACAAAACACGACAGAATTGCCTTCTTAGAAATGAGCAGTGGAAATTGTTTCCTTTTTAGTTAGGCCTGGACAGCTACATGCTAATTAATCTAGTTCTTGTGGTTTCTATTCTGATGTAGCCAAGTCTTTCAAACCATTTCATAAGGAGCTTCAGCACCTAACTAAATATCTTGCATCTCATTTTCATAGCCTCAGAACTGAGCACTGCTTGACTAAGAAGACCCAAGTCCCTTTTTGAGCTACACCTTCACGTTTTAAGGATATACTCTCAGCCAAAAATTCCAGCAGATTTTTGTTTTATTTTTATTTTTATTTGAAAGTTCAAGTTGAGATAAATTACTTCGTTTCCTACTGAACAAAAATAATTATTCAACTGCACTAACTTTAATGAATAAAATTTTGACCTTATTAGCATACATACCTAACAACTGTTTCCTTATAGTCCTGTTCTCACAAAACAATTTTTTCCCAGATGCAACAAGAACTTTTAATCAACTAAAGTACACTACAAGTACTACAGTATAATAATATATATAATATAGTATAATTAAAATATACTGTAAGTACTATAAAGTATACTATAAATATACTATACTATATACTACCTAAGTAGTATATGTTAACTGTACATGTCAAAAATAACAAAAAATTAATACTTTCAATCTTTAAAATTTTATTATTTCAAAACAAACCATCTGATTCTGGCACGATCAATGAACACTGCAAATAGTGTGTAATATGTAGCAACATCCCATGACTTCAGAACAAAAATAACTTTTAGAAAAAGAAGTTGGAAATGTTAGGGGAAGAAAGTTTGTCTGGAAGCTGAGACACAGAGGGAGGATCCAAAACTCTTGGACCTCTTTGTGACACCATAGGCATATCTTCTTTCATTTGTCAAAAAGTGCAGTTGTTCTCTTTCAAAATGAGACCCCAACTGCTTGTGGACAATGGCAGACGGGGGCAGAGCTCACAAAAGCATATCTAGATAGACATTTTGGTGCTTTGAATTTGACAATTTGTCATACTTGTTTCTGATAGTACTTATGATGACCTAAAACTGTTCAAAAATTATACTAGTGGGTTAAAATATTGATAATGATGTGATTTCTATATTGCCCTATACAGACAAATACAAATGTACATATACATATTTCATAGGTACAGCTTAAGGGAGTCTTATGTCTAAAATTTCCAAAAGTTCACTACAAATCTTTAGGAAGCCTAATTCAGAGCTAATACAAATAAGAAATTGATTTGCATCTGCTGCATCCTAAACCTGTCTTCTGTGTTTAACCTGTCCCCATTTGCCCAGCAGTGGAAGTTCAAAGAAAATCAAAACCCTTTGTCTTGAGATTTCTGCAAATCTCACTGTACGGGTAGTTCTCCCAGCTCTTCTTTCAGAGCATCCAGCTGTATCCATAGATCTCCCACAGAGACTGAGCATAACTATACCTGTCACAGTCCACTGCACTATCAATATTCCTGACACCACAGCTTCTTTTACAGATTGCTATTTGACTTTCAGCATTCTCGACCTCTCTTTCCTCCTTCACTTGATTCACTTGGGTTTGCATGAAACTTCAATACAAAAATAATCTTGTATTCAACTGTATCTTTAATAGTGTGATTCTAAACTAGCACAGTACACAGCAGAATTCCCCAAGTCACTTCTCATGAGCACAACCAACATGTATAAAACTAAATCAGAAAGGGAAAAATAAAAATTTTCCCTTTCTGAATATAGAATATCATCCAATAATAAAGCACAGGCAACTCTAAGGAAAAAGTATGTCATTGACAATGCTTTCAAATTCTGTATTACCCATCAACCTCAGTGGCATGATGGTAATGAAAATATTAATGCTTTGAGGAAAATTTGGATTTACCAGAACAACCAAACACAAACACACAGAAAAAGAGGGTCAAATAGTTATAAAAAATGATTCTCTGAAATTTTATGCATTTTTTATATAAAAACTCATATTAATATTATTTTGGTAGCCTTAGCACTGCTTTGAATACCTGTAATGCACTGTAGTTCACGTATGGTACATAACATCGTTATGACAATAAATGTGGCTGCTAGATAGCTACCAGATGGGTACGAGATCCTGGTTTATGCTCTGTTTTGGATTTGTAACTTAACAGTTATTTTTAATTGCAGCAATGTATGATTTCAGAATACACTGAAATTAAAATTTGTTAATCAGTCTGAGAAACCTGGAAAAATTATACACCTCTGTGTCAGCATTTTTTTTTCTGTTTATGTGCAAAGGCTGTAGGGCATCCTCCTGACACAAGACACAACTGTGTAGCCCAGGAGTGGAAGGGCTATGGCACCTCTAAGCCATGGATTCACTAGTGTAAATTTGACTGATCCTACGCCAGTTTAGAGAGTCCTCTAAAAATGAATCCATTTGAATATAAGATATAAGATAGATTTAAGATAGATTTATGAAATATAGGATAGATTTGAGCATTCAGTGTATTTGGTGGCTAGGGGAGAAGCACTGAACTGAGGTCTCCTTCATGGTAACTTTTCAAGCTGCTCTGGGCAGCAAGCAGGTACAGAAGTTCAGCTCAGGAGTACCAGGGACTACATCAGCAAAGATCACTAACAAAGTGGGTTGTCCTCTTCCTACAGCAAAATCATTCATAAACAATTCTGTTGACTTAGTAGAACTGCAGAGAGGACGCAAAAAGCCTAAATTTCCTGCTTAATCCAGTATGATTTATCACCTCTGGGAGTTCTCATGAAACAAAACTCCATCTTATTTTCTTCTATCATTCATTAGAAGCAATGCATATGAATAACTGTTATTTCCTTGAACATTTTTTTTATTCACATAAATGTGAATGACTTCTTATGTCTCAGTTGGAAGTCAGTCATTTACTGCCTTATTTTTTTTTTCTTTTAACAAGAAAAAGACAAATTATTTGGATTTTTTTCACCTTTAGATTTTCAAGAGTTGGACTTGTCATGTTATGCCATAGGTGGTTTGCTCTGAACAAGTGAGGCATTAATTAAACTGATGAGACAGAAGATGAGTATAAAGTAGTTCTTTGGATGGACTGCCTTGAGATATGACAGAAGTTCTCTGAAAAACTGGTGTTGGCAAAAATCTGAGAAATACAGCACTAAAAATACAACCCAGATACACATGCTGACTTCTCTGGACGCATAAGGGAGGGAGGGAAAAGGAGACAGAAACTGGTATTTATTGATTCTAGGAAAGAAAAAGGAGTGCAGATTGCTTTCTTTGCTTACATGAAGAACAGCTATGAATTTCCTTCCCTTTGAAGCCACTGTAATTCTTCATATTTCAAAGTAAACATAAATGAGACTGCTGCCTTCATAGACAGTAGTAAGTTTCTATGCACTACAATGGCATATACATGGGGACATCGAACAAGGCAAACACCTCACAGAGTCCCTCCCGTTTGACTATCTTCTACATAGCTTAATTATTTTTTTAATGCTTTTAATTAGATAATAACTGTTAAGTTTGGTAGCAAGCAACCTGCCAAAGAGAAGAGTATTCAAAGCAGCATTAAATTTGCATGCTTAGTCTAAAGTGATCATAATTGTTTTTAATACCCATGCACCTAGATAATAGTGGTAATAACAGAATTTGGAGCATCTACTCTTAATTTTATTTTGCCAAAAATTATACTATGATTCAATGGGAAGGAATTCTTAACTTAATAGGGAAAGTATTTCCAAACAATTATTAATTTTTCCCTCCATTTCAAAACCGGTAATCTCAGTCTGACTTTTTGTTCTTTCTGTCCTTTGGCTTTTTCCTTCTTGCCCTGTCCTTCTTTCTCCCCTGTCCACTTAACAAGTATAATAAGTTCCATTTCATGTTCTCCAGTAATAAATCCAAAATAAAAGTTTACATAAATGCATTTTGGAGCAAAATGTGTTTTTCACTGCAAGATTTTCTAGTATAGTTAAATGAATAAATAAACAATAAGACCTATCTAAATTTCATTTTTCCCAAAAATTATGCAAGAACTTTAAGGATACGAAACAGATCTACCACTCTTTTTTTTTTATTTATTTGTCTTTCTCTCTCAATGTTATCAAGTTTCTAAGATGAAAAACACCTGCTGTCAAGCTAGTAAAAGCCCTACAACTTATTATTCAGTTAGAAAATTTGTCTCCCTTTGAATTCACATAGAGATAGCAACAAAGAGTAGTCTTTTAGGCTGAATCCAGGAAAATGTTGTGTGCTAGCCCAAGAGGCCCAAAAGCTGTTTTGTTTCACTGCAGTTCTCCAATATATCCTGCAGCTGCTCCAGTTTTGTAGTGGGGTTTAGAGATCAAATCCCATAATAAAAATAGTCCATGATTGTTTTCATGCTATTTTAAAGTTAAAATAGCCATAAACACTAATGCATATTCTCCAGAAAGATTTTGAAATTCTTGTTAACTCATAAGTGGATGTAAAAGTTTTTAAAAACATTACTAAAGGAAAGAAAAAAAATGTAGTTTACATATAGTGATTGGTAAATAAAAGCAAAAGAAGCATCAATAAAAATTGCAGTTAAGAAATAATACAGAATAAATAAATTAATTAATTAATTAATCACACTGGTTTAACATGTAAAAAGCCCAGGCATCTCAATACTGTATTTTAAGTCACAGGCAAAGATGTTGCCATTTAGATTTTGCATGCCTAATAATAGTGAAATTAGATAATTATCTAACCAAGAAATAGGCAAGTTTTCAAATGTCCAGATGGTTCTACCACCCACCTCATTTAGCAAAACTTCCTTTATTCACACTGCTCTAACATGCTGCCCATTTCCTCAATTTGTACCCATTAGCTGACAAGAAAAGGGCTGAGCTCAGAAAGGAACAGGCTCTGACAGGAAACCAATTCTCAGGGGCCCTCTTAGAAAAAGTAGGATTTTTAACCAATGTTGCCCAGGAGACAGCTGTAGCAACTAAGTCGCTATCTGAAGCAATATTAGTGAAGAAGGTAAAAGGATTTACAGTACCTCTTAATATTCTTGGTAAGCTGCAAAGAATGATCTTTAGCTCACAGAAGGGCAAGCATTTGGGCTCAGTATTATTCTGACAAAACTTATTTCCATTCCCTAGTGAATAAAACTTTCTTGTTTCACTACGGGATCCAACTACAAAATGTACTTTCTATAATGTGGCAGATCTATGGGATGAGGTCATATTCATGGTGGAAGAAATCTCAGTGCCTCTGTAAACCTTTGAGAAGCACCAAAGCTTTGCTGGTTGTAGAGAATGGTTACCACATCACTGCATCCACAGCTGTGTCAAGGGTCGCATTTCTAAAATATACAGCCTTGTAATAGAAGAGGCATAATCTGCCTTAAAAGTAAGGACAGCTAGGAATCGGGGTGGGGGGGGAGTCATTTGACAGATGTAATCTTCCAAAATACTAAGAGTTGTTAAATTCAAATTATCTTTATATTTATGAATGTTACATCAGGGCGCACCAAATTCAGTCTGTTTTCACTAACACTTCCCTGATTAATCTTGTTGCCCTGAAAAATATTCTAAAACTTCTTTGCTTTAGCCACCTTAAAAACATGAATCCTCATTATGCCAGAATGGTGAAGTGATCACTTTATTTAATTTGCAATATGTGGGTAACAAAGAATAAATAAAATGTTTGGAGTTTTGTTTTGTTACAGTGAAAGTAATCAGCAAGCAATGAAAGCTTCATTTCAAGGTCTTTAATGGTAACTGCCTCAGAGAGAAATGTAATTCACCTGACACAGAACAACAAAGCTGAGATGTTGTGATGACTATATCTGTTACACTGCCTGGGAAACGTATTAGATAATTATCTGTGGGCAATAATGATTCCCTGACAAAGCCTAAATTAAAATGGAGTTTCTACCGAGAGTACATATTTAGTAGTTTAAGGTAAATTACAAAGCAGGCACTTTATAATTATACTTAAATTTTGCATTTTAATCTAAGACATTCAGAGTGAAGGTTAAAAGAAGGCCATGTATATTCTGATGCAGAAATCCAGTGAGGGGACCAAAATCACCTTGTTTCAGTACTGTCAAGGATGCCACTATTCTAGTGACTATTCTAATCTATTTCTATTTCCAATGAAATAGATTTTGCATTGAAATCTAGTGCCTACATGCCATCTGATAGCAAAATTTCATTTTTGCTTATAAGTGGATGTGTCAAGCTATCCAGCTTTTCTAATACAACATAAATAGCGGACACTTTGGAACTGACAAAGTATCAGCTAGTACTAGCTGGAAAGTGATCAAATCTTTAATAACTACAAAACTGAAATCTTAATCTAAAATCTTTAATAACAAATAATCTAAAATCTCCTAAAAACTAAATTAGCATCGGGCACCATTTAATGAAGAAAGACACATCTCTGAAGAAGAAAAAGAAGAAAGATACACAGAAAGATTAATATTTACAAGACTTAAGAGTATCCGAGGAGGTTGATTTAACCTGCAAAATATTGCCAGTGTAGAGTACGGAGTTGATGGATGCTTTCAGTTACTTCTACCTTCTGCGGTGGGGTGAGGGAAAGCCAGTAAGAGATCAACAATATGTATGCAATACCCTTAGGGAGGTTAAGGAAAATGAGTAAGACAAATCAATAGACTAAACCTCATAAGGGAAAGAGAAAGGTGTTTGAGGCAGCCCAATTTACCTGCATGAATTATCAGTTATCTATTTAGAAATAGTGGTGTATAAATACCATCATCCCTTTTGTCCTTCAGCCATGTCTGTTATCTCAGGTATGAGAAATGTGAATTTCATAAATTTCATAAAATTCACAAAATGTGAATCTCATAAATTCCCTTCAAAGACAATAATGTTTTTCTTTGGTTGGCTTAATAATTGATTGTTTTTAAAATATCACACTTTATAAACAACTACTTTTAAAGATATTCATATATAACTCTTAGAGAATTACAATACATACATAAAGATGAACTGTCATCACTCTTTCTCAGACAGAGAAATTTGAGAAGTTTTAATAGTGATCTCACACATGTTTAAGAGTAATTATCTCCCAAAAAGTCAAAAGAATGAAGAGGCAAACAAAAGCAGCCTAATATTTGTATTTTTTGTTGTTGTTTGCTTGAATAGACTAAGAGGAGGGTCCCAATCAAGTTTTATTTGAATTATATGAATTTATTTGAATTCATATTCATAAGAATTATTACCACTCACAATTCTGTAATTTCCAAAGTGATTACAACAGCTTTGGATTTCGTTATATTCTTTAAATTCCTCCCTTCATGAATTAGAAATTTAATCAGGGAACTGAAGTTTAACTTACTTTCCTGGCAAGTAATGGAGAAGACAATACAATTCCACTCATTGGCTCCTCACAGTTGCCAAATACACTCAGCTTGTCTTCCCCAGCTGTAATGGCAACTTCATTTTTCCTCTGTATTTAGTGAAACATCAGGATGGAAGAAGCACAGATCAAATTGTGATATGTTTGCTGTGGTATATATTGTCTAACACTGAAGTACACCTATCAGAAACCTGATGAACAGTGCACTTCTGATGAAGAATTCTACTCACCTTTAATCTGTATGGTTTTCTCAGTCTCCCTAACTCATTAATATTAGTAGTGAAATGGCCAGGGCTCAATAAAAAAAAGTTTATTTTTCACAGCTAACAAAAATTGTTCTTTGTTGTTTGCTGTCATTATTTCACTTCTCCATGCTGAGGGAATATCCTTTTTTCTTTTCTGAGGATTTCAAAATTTATCGGCTAAAACAGTGCAAAATGTCCAGCTGTTAAAATAGCTATTAATTCCATTTTAGCTGTTAGTTTATTTGGAAAAGAAACTTGTAGTAGACTGGGTAACAACAGTATCACAGTATCACAGATTTCTAGGTTGGAAGAGACCTCAAGATCATCGAGTCCAACCTCCGACCTAACACTAAGTACTCCACTAAACCATATCGCTAAGCTCTACATCTAAACGTCTTTTAAAGACCTCCAGGGATGGTGACTCCACCACCTCCCTGGGCAGCCCGTTCCAATGCTTAATAACCCTTTCGGTAAAGAAGTTCTTCCTACCATCCAACCTAAAACTCCCCTGTCGCAACTTTCGCCCATTCCCCCTCGTCCTGTCACCAGGCACGTGGGAGAATAGACCAACCCCCACCTCTTTACAGCCTCCTTTAAGGTAACTGTAGAGAGCGATAAGGTTGCCCCTGAGCCTCCTCTTCTCCAGGCTGAACAACCCCAGCTCCCTCAGCCGCTCCTCGTAAGACTTGTTCTCCAGACCCCTCACCAGCTTGGTCGCCCTTCTCTGGACTCGCTCAAGCACATCCATGTCCTTCCTGTAGCGAGGGGCCCGAAACTGAACACAGTACTCAAGGTGCGGCCTCACCAGAGCCGAGTACAGGGGCACAATCACTTCCCTAGACCTGCTGGCCACACTGCTTCTTATACAGGCCAGGATGCTGTTGGCCTTCTTGGCCACCTGGGCACACTGCTGGCTCATATTCAGCCGACTATCAACCAATACTCCCAGGTCCTTCTCGGCCAGGCAGCTTTCCAGCCACTCATCTCCCAGCCTGTAGCTCTGCTTGGGGTTGTTGCGCCCCAGGTGCAGGACCCGGCACTTGGCCTTGTTGAACTTCATACAGTTGACCTCAGCCCATCGCTCCAGCCTATCCCGATCCTCCTGCAGAGCCTTCCTGCCCTCGAGCAGATCGACACACGCACTTAGCTTGGTGTCATCTGCAAACTTACTGAGGGTGCACTGGACGCCCTCATCCAGATCATCGATAAAGATATTAAAGAGGACCGGCCCCAGTACCGAGCCCTGGGGGACTCCACTAGTGACCGGCCTCCAACCAGATTTGACTCCATTCACCACAGCTCTCTGGGCCCGGCTATCCAGCCAGTTTCTAACCCAGCGAAGCGTACGCCAGTCCAAGCCCCGAGCAGCCAGTTTCTTGAGGAGAATGTTGTGGGGAACGGTGTCAAAAGCCTTAGAGAAAGAGAAAACATTTCTCTTTCTTCATGTAATTCCTAACTTTCAGCTATTAGGCACTTGGTTTGGTAAATACTCCATTAATATACAAAAATCATGCTTGTACAAACATTTAATTCACCTCCTCTTTTTGAGGTTGGTCTATACATAGCTTTTGTACCAGGTTAGTCTGGCTGTCAGGAGGCTGCTTTTTCCAAATTAATTAAGCAAATAAAACTTCAAATTTTATTTTAACAACCACACATTAAATTGTTTCTTACCAAATGAAACATATTTCCACTGAGTATCAAAATAAGCTGTTCTGATATAAGCACATTTTTCTTTGTCGCATTAATAATATAATGATATGCTTTTTACACTGTACAACATATTAGCTATATTACTGGTAGGAAAACTAGAAGTACTGTGTAGAGAAGCCTCTAGAAAGCACTGATTTTGGTGAAATGATGATGTGCATTTTGACAAACAAAAGCAAGAAGGTGTAAGTAAATATGACTTTGATTTGTAAAGGCATATCAATAAATCACACATTTTCCCTAAAAACTGAAATACACCACTTTGAAAAATGTTGTGATTAAGTTCTTGGTGTAGAAGGAATCTCTTGAGTCTGTATCTGCCTCATGCAGCCTGCAGTTTTCCCAGGATATGCTCTGCAGATGCATTCTGATTTTTGCAGTGTGAAACATCCTCACAAGCGTATCTCTTCCCAGTGTCTGGTTTTCACAGAACGGGCAACCCTGTTTGTTCCTCTAGAAAGGACTGCAGTGTGCTTTGAAAGGTATCTAGCTCTGAAACACGCTGTATCATATGCCAGCACATAAATACAGATGGTCTCAAAAAGTTATATAGACTCAAAAGTAATGTATGTGTCTGTCTGTCTCTTGACATTCTTGTGCATATTTCCAAAAAATGAAGATGGTTGTCCACAATAGACAACACTAATCACTTCCATCTATTTATCTGTTCATATGTTTGGGCACATTTTCATTTATTCATGACTAAATCAATAACCACATTTTCCACCTCCACCCAAGCTGAAGAGCTCTTTGTTCACAACTTGAAGGAGAAATCCAAGGACAATGGGTTAATGCAGTTAGAAGGGAGGACGGAGAAGGGCTGATCTGGCTACACTGAAAAGTACTGGAGTGATTTCCGAGTAAATCACTGACAATAAAAACTAGATGACTATATACCCACAACAAGGTAAGGAGAGCTGTTCCATTATTCTCTTCTTTGCCTCACTTTCCCTTGAAGGACGATAGTGGCTAAAACAAACATCTGACATTCATGAAAATACTGTTATTTTCAAGCTTTCCACACATACGAAATTTCACTGAACGAGCAGAGAGTTGCAAAATATTAAAATGCTGTTAATTATGATAGGTAGTTACAGAGAAGTCTGGATTGGGATACAGAGAACAATGAAGTATGCACTTCACTTTTCAAACAACTTATTGTTATCAGAACTATCTAATGTGTTACTAACACACACAATCTAAAGGATACTTCTCAATATAATATGCAAGGTTGTTATAGCCCAGTTCACATCACCTTTAGTGGACATTAAGCTAATGCACCCTATCAAAATACTGCACAATCTCTTTAAATCAAAACCCATTTAAATACACTCCAAAGGACAGCACGCTATTCAGCCTTCATAGACTTTGCTTGCTTTCTGAGGCCGAAGCAAAACTGAACAATATTCAAAGACATATAGTTTAAATAACTAATTAACTAACTAAATAAATAAATAAGATAATTTGTTTTCCTGTAAAGTTTGAAGCTATCACAATTAAGCAGAAAAATGTAGTGAGAAAACATCACAGTACTGCACCAGATGGAAGATTAGGAGGAATGGAAGGAATTATAAGTGGTTTTAATGCTCAGGACCATGTATTTAAGAATATAGCCTGTTACTGGGACAAAATAAAGGACCTAAATGTTGACTTTTCAGGCAAGGGTAGCAGCAGGAACCCAATAACACCATCCTGAATACGAAATAAACAGATGCCTTAAATCCAGAAGCTGTTCTTTATATACATATGTATATATATTATATTATTTTTTTCTCCCAGCAAATGGTTGTATTTGAGTAGAGGATTTGCAGCAGTGGGAGAAGAATTGGCTAGTTTCTGTTACAGTCAATACATACTGTGGCCGTTAGCAACAGCAACAATAAAAGGAGCTATAAATAGTGGTACAGTAGTGGCTTAATATGCTGAAGAAGAAATCAGAGCTTAACAGCGCTATTTAACCTCTGAGAAACCATACCTACAAAGAATGCCTGGCAAACCCGATAATGTCCTGATTACAAGGACTGTACTCCTGCTCAGGAAACTGTAAATTGAAATTGCTTGGCACTTTTAAGATGCAGTCTTCCACAGCAATGAAAATGCACATTTATTATTCCCTGCCTGAGAAAGGAACTCTTCCCAGTCAAAAGAAACTCAGAGAACTTTTTACAATTTTTCATATATATATATATATTTTTTTTTTTTTCTACAGTAGACAGTCTGCAAAAACACTTGACCCTGGAGCTTAGCAAGACTGGCAGGTTTGGATGGACTTTTTTTCCACTGGTTCACTAAACCCAATCTGATCTGAGCACAGAGAGCTCCTGGGCTGTTCAGCTTTGTCTAACCTGTCTCTGTTAGCCATCTCCTGACAAGTGTTCTGTTAGAGTTTTGTGGCATCTAGCTGGTTAAGAACAATTCACATTAAATCAGACCATCACATTAAAAGCTAGCCTCCCACACAAAAAATTGACAGCAAAAGCAGGCTTCAAAGAAACAACAGCAGGTTCTTGCACATATGCAATTTCTCTGTTAACATTTCTTTAAAATGTAGGCTGATACAATGGAATGAATGAGACACACTGAAGAGCAAAACGCTGAGCTCAAATCAGTGTTCACATTCTTATTATTTCTGCGTTCTCAGTTCAGCAGTGATGACTGGAAACACTGCTTGGCCTTGGTTCTTTTCTTTTATTTTTTTTTAATTTGTCACACTCATAGGAAAATTATTTGAAAAGTTGAATATTATCTCTAAGTGTTCCAAATCATTTTTCAAGAAGTTTGGATTTAATTAAGATGTGCGTTGAATCTCTGGTTAACAAGAGGGAGAAAAAAATCTGTTTTCATTACATCTTCTATTAGTAAACATATTTGATTTCATTTGGACTTATTGCATTTTAATTATTTATGTATCTAAGAAGTGGATCCTAAAGTAGTGGATATGAAGGGATATTGCAGATGCCATCCTTCATCTGAAGCTATATATTATATACTAGTGACGCGGTGGGAGTGACGCGGCAGTTAGCGAGGCAGTTGGCGCAGGCAGGGTGGGCAGGCAGGGCGGAGCGCTCACACCCGCCCATAGGGACAACTCCTCTAACGACACTCTCCCGTCAGCTGGGCTGCGATGGTCTCCACCAGGCACGGTGCTTTCTCTAGGAAGTCAGTACACACCCAGACCGACTGCCCGTCCAAACATGCGGCAGTTCAGGTCTCCGGATGCGGGGAGTGTCTGAGCCTCTTGCTGCCATCGGCGGGGGGCAGAGAGACTGCTTGCGTGAGGTGCGAGCAGGTGGACGACCTGGTCCGCATGGTGGCAGAGCTCAAGGAGGAGGTGCAGAGGCTGAGGGATATCAGGGAGTGCGAGCGGGAGATAGACTGGTGGAGCGACTCCCTGCAGGACCGGAGGGAGAGGGACCAGGGTGAGACGCCCCAAAGGGGGGTGGACCCCCTGCCCTGTTGCCATCGGGCAGAGGGAGGGGACCTGCGAGTTGAGGAGGAATGGAGGCAGGTCCCTGCTCGACCTCGCAGGAGATGCCCTCCCCTTCCGGCGCCGCCTTCCCAGGTGCCCTTGAACAATAGGTTTGAGGCCCTGGAGCTGGAGAGACCGGTGGGTGAGGATGAGGTAGGAAGCCTATCCGGGAGGATGCCTGAGGTGAGGAAGTTGACTCCACGCCTCAGGACTGCCTCCACCAAGAAAGAAAGAAGGGTGATTGTTGTGGGCGGCTCCCTCCTCAGGGGAACGGAGGGCCCTATTTGTCGGCCTGACCCCACACATAGGGAAGTCTGCTGCCTCCCTGGGGCCAGGGTCAGAGACGTTACCAGGAAGCTTCCAAACCTGGTTCGCCCCTCTGACTATTACCCGCTTTTGATAGTCCAGGCTGGCAGCGATGATGTTGAAAAGAGAAGCCTCAGGGCCATCAAACAGGACTATAGGGGGCTGGGACGATTGGTGGAGGGAGCGGGAGTGCAGGTGGTGTTCTCGTCCATCCCTACGGGGGAAGGGAGAGGCACGGAGAGGACATGGAAAGCTCATGTGGTTAATAGGTGGCTCAGAGGCTGGTGCCAGCATAGAAATTTTGGGTTTTTTCACCATGGGGAGCTTTACTCGGCACCCGGCCTGATGGCCCCAGATGGGTCTCTATCTCCAAGGGGAAAACGGATCCTAGGCCAGGAGCTGGCGGGGCTCATAGAGAGAGCTTTAAACTAGGTAAGAAGGGGGACGGGGCTCAAACAAGGCTTGTCGGAGCTGTGCCGGGGGAAACAATGGCTAGGCCGGGGAAGAAGGCGATGGCCCAGCTGAAGTGCATCTACACTAATGCACGCAGCATGGGTAACAAACAGGAGGAGCTGGAAGCCATTGTGCAGCAGGCAGGCTACGACTTGGTTGCCATCACGGAGACGTGGTGGGACCGCTCCCACGACTGGAGTGCTGCAATGCCTGGCTATCGGCTCTTCAGGAGGGACAGGCAGCACAGAAGGGGAGGTGGCGTGGCTCTCTACATTAGAGAATCTTTCGATGTTGTAGAACTCCAGGCTGGGAATGATAAGGTTGAATCCCTGTGGGTTAGGATCCGCGGGAAGGCCGGCAAGGCTAGCATCCTGGTGGGGGTCTGTTATAGACCGCCGAACCAGGATGAGGAGACGGATGAGGAGTTTTATAGGCAACTGACAGAAGTTGCAAAATCGTCGGCGCTTGTCCTCGTGGGGGACTTCAACTTCCCGGACATATCCTGGAAACACAACACGGCACAGAGAAAGCAGTCTAGGAGGTTTCTGGAGAGCGTGGGAGATAGCTTCCTGACGCAGCTGGTCAGTGAACCTACCAGGGGTGGTGCCCCGCTAGACCTTCTCTTCACAAACAGGGAAGGACTGGTGGGAGATGTGGTGGTCGGAAGCTGTCTGGGGCAGAGTGACCACGAAATGGTAGAGTTCTCTATTCTTGGCGAGGCCAGGAAGGGGACCAGTAAAACTGCTGTCTTGGACTTCCGGAGGGCTGACTTTGAGCTGCTCAGGACGCTGGTTGGCCGAGTCCCTTGGGAGGCGGTTCTGAAGGGCAGAGGAGTCCAGGAAGGCTGGGCGCTCCTCAAGAAGGAAATCGTGATGGCACAGGAGCGGTCCGTCCCCACGTGCCCAAAGATGAGCCGGCGTGGAAGAAGACCGGCCTGGCTCAACAGAGAGTTGCGGCTGGAGCTTAGCAGAAAAAAGAGGGTTTATAATCTTTGGAAAAAAGGGCGGGCCACTGAGGAGGACTACAAGGATGTAGCGAGGCTGTGCAGGGAGAAAATTAGAAAGGCCAAAGCTCATCTGGAGCTCAACCTGGCTACTGCCGTTAAAGACAACAAAAAATCCTTTTACAAATACATCAACGCGAAACGGAGGACTAGGGAGAATCTCCATCCTTTACTGGATGCGAGGGGAAACCTAGTTACTAAGGATGAGGAAAAGGCTGAGGTGCTTAATGCCGCCTTTGCCTCAGTCTTTAGCGGCAATACCGGTTGTTCTCCGGACACCCAGTGCCCTGAGCTGGTGGAAGGGGATGGGGAGCTGGATGTGGCCTTCGCTATCCATGAGGAAATGGTTGGCGACCTGCTACGGAGCTTGGATGTGCGCAAGTCGATGGGGCCGGATGGGATCCACCCGAGGGTACTGAGAGAACTGGCGGAGGAGCTGGCCGAGCCGCTTTCCATCATTTATCGGCAGTCCTGGCTATCGGGGGAGGTCCCGGTTGACTGGCGGCTAGCCAATGTGACGCCTATCTATAAGAAGGGCCGCAGGGCAGACCCGGGGAACTATAGGCCTGTCAGTTTGACCTCAGTGCCGGGGAAGCTCATGGAGCAGATTATCTTGAGGGTCATCACGCAGCACTTGCAGGGCAAGCAGGCGATCAGGCCCAGTCAGCATGGGTTTATGAAAGGCAGGTCCTGCTTGACGAACCTGATCTCCTTCTATGACCAAGTGACGCGCTTGGTGGATGAGGGAAAGGCTGTGGACGTGGTCTACCTTGACCTCAGTAAGGCTTTTGACACCGTTCCCCACAACATTCTCCTCAAGAAACTGGCTGCTCGGGGCTTGGACTGGCGTACGCTTCGCTGGGTTAGAAACTGGCTGGATGGCCGGGCCCAGAGAGTTGTGGTGAATGGAGTCAAATCTGGTTGGAGGCCGGTCACTAGTGGAGTCCCCCAGGGCTCGGTACTGGGGCCGGTCCTCTTTAATATCTTTATTGATGATCTGGATGAGGGCGTCCAGTGCACCCTCAGTAAGTTTGCAGATGACACCAAGCTAAGTGCGTGTGTCGATCTGCTCGAGGGCAGGAAGGCTCTGCAGGAGGATCTGCATAGGCTGGAGCGATGGGCTGAGGTCAACTGCATGAAGTTCAACAAGGCCAAGTGCCGGGTCCTGTACCTGGGCTGCAACAACCCCAAGCAGAGCTACAGGCTGGGAGATGAGTGGCTGGAAAGCTGCCTGGCCGAGAAGGACCTGGGAGTATTGGTGGATAGTCGGCTGAATATGAGCCAGCAGTGTGCCCAGGTGGCCAAGAAGGCCAACGGCATCCTGGCCTGTATAAGAAGCAGTGTGGCCAGCAGGTCGAGGGAAGTGATTGTGCCCCTGTACTCGGCTCTGGTGAGGCCGCACCTCGAGTACTGTGTTCAGTTTTGGGCCCCTCGCTACAGGAAGGACATGGACGTGCTCGAGCGAGTCCAGAGAAGGGCGACCAAGCTTGTGAGGGGTCTGGAGAACAAGTCTTACGAGGAGCGGCTGAGGGAGCTGGGCTTGTTCAGCCTGGAGAAGAGGAGGCTCAGGGGCGACCTCATCGCTCTCTACAGTTACCTGAAAGGAGGCTGTAGAGAGGTGGGGGTTGGTCTATTCTCCCACGTGCCTGGTGACAGGACGAGGGGGAATGGGCTAAAGTTGCGACAGGGGAGTTTTAGGTTGGATGTTAGGAAGTACTTCTTTACCGAAAGGGTTATTAAGCATTGGAACGGGCTGCCCAGGGAGGTGGTGGAGTCACCATCCCTGGAGGTCTTTAAAAGACGTTTAGATGTAGAGCTTAGGGATATGGTTTAGTGGAGTACTTAGTGTTAGGTCGGAGGTTGGACTCGATGATCTTGAGGTCTCTTCCAACCTAGAAAAATCTGTGAATCTGTGAATTATATACTATTATATTATTAGTATTATTATATATATTATTTTATTATTATACATTATAGTATTACAGTATTATATTATATTATTATTGTTATTGTATTATATTGTATTATTACATTGTTTTATTGTTTTATTATATTATATTACACCACTTAAGAATCCAGCCCTTTGTTGTTGCTACAGGTGGTGGTAGCACTTTTTAAAAAAGACTACTCAGGCTTTTGCAGTTTAGCATCTCAGAGTATGACCATAACTGAAAGCATCTCCAACAGTAAGGAGATGAAGGAAAGTCTGCTGGTGCTGCTTCCTGACTTGTGACTCTGTGGACAGCTCTGGCAGTCAAAATGGTGTGTAAAAATCAGCTCTGATAGACATCATGTGAATAATCTCACTAGCTCAATATTTGTAAATGCTCGCCCCCACTTTTCTACAAGTTTCCCATGTTGTAGCAAATGTGTCAGAAGATGATGTGCCGACAAGTTATTCCAGTTCAGAGAAGGATAGCAGTGAAGAGTCTGTTATCACCCTAGGGTGTCTGACAGCACTTCTTGCTACCTTTTGTGTTTGGTTGTAATCATGCATATAGCAGAGTTGGTAATAAGTCTTTTTGTTTTGGTTTGGTATTCCTATTTAGGGTGTCAAAAATATGTGAGACAACCCTGTCTTTAGTCGGAGAAATTCAGGGAGTGATATCATGTATCTTAAATGCAAAATCCTTCATTTTTGGATTTTCAAAATATTTCAGTATTGTGGAATCATTTATTTCAGTATCTGTTTCAATAATGTAAAATGTTTTATTTTACCAATATTATATGCATGGCTATAGTGTTTCTGTCAATGTCATAATTTCACCATTTTTCTGTTCAACTTGCATGTCATTACATATTATACTTGTTACATACAGTATAGTTCCAGGATTGTAATGCACAATAAATTAAAAAAAGAAAAATAGTCAATGTTGTTAAAGAAACATTATACCTTACACAAAATTATGCATTGGATGCTATCAAAATTAATTTAAACCTAAATTAAAACTGAATTTAAATTTTCTTTGATTTTTTTCCATGTTTGTGTTTATATACATATATATATATATATATATATACAAACACTATACTAAATATTTCATACCAAGCTTTTTTTTTTTCATCTGAACTGGTGACAGGACAGGGGGGAATGGGCTAAAGTTGCGCCAGGGGAGGTTTAGGTTGGATATTAGGAAGAACTTCTTTACTGAAAGGGTTGTTAGACGTTGGAATGGGCTGCCCAGGGAAGTGGTTCAGTCGCCATCCCTGGAGGTCTTTAGAAGATGTTTTGATGTAGAGCTCAGTGATATGGTTTAGTGGAGGCCTTGTTAGTATTAGGTCAGAGGTTGGACTAGGTGATCTTGGAGGTCTCTTCCAACCTAGAAGATTCTGTGATTCTGTAAACAATTTTGGCAACATTTTCTTCACAATTCACAATAGTAGCAATGAAAGTTTGGAAAGAAAACTGCTGAGCCTTTTGGACCTCTTTACAAAACAGGACAAGCCTTCTACATAAAAAGAACATTGCTGGCCGTGTTTGATTATGGGAGCCATGGTGGAATCCTATGTAAAAATGTGTAAACATGGAGAAAACTGCATCTTCTGGTAGAGACAGAAGAAGAAGGACTACACCGGGGGAAAAAAAAAAAAATAAAATATTTCTCAAGAAAAAGGGATAAAACTGACTTCCAGAGGCCATTACTGGGGAAGCTGCTGAAGAATCAGATCAGTGATTTGTAAACTTTCAGGGAAGTTACACATTTTTGGTTTTGTGCAGATCTAAGTACAGAGATTCAATCTTTGGTCTTTTGTTGGTATAATAATGCAGGCATTAACTTCTGAATTTTTATTTTTTTTAAAAAGGCTATGAATTTACTTAACTGTGTCTCTCAGTTTCATTGTTCACTGAGTCATTGAGAGATGTTTGTATTATTAGATCTTACATTTGCAAAGAGGTTTTAATTGCACTTGTGTCCTGTGCTTGCTCTTGTAACATATGAATGACTTGCGCTTATTAACAACAGAAAAATGTATTTGCATTCCATAGAATTTATCTTACAATGCTGAGACAGCTACCTCTGTTTTGGTAGTTTGGTAATCTATGCTATCTTGAAATAAGAAAAGTCTAAAGTGCAAATACATTCCTGGAAACCATATGGCAACCTTATCCCCATAACTCAAATTCTTATTCTTTCTTCTTGCTAGAAAAGAATAGTGGATGACCTTTTTATATGCCTGCTAAATCAATCCCTGTGCTTCCAATTGAACAAACGTTTTTGAAGGACAAAGGTACTGAAAATGGCTAAGTATCTGATTATTCCTCTGCAAGTGTCTTCGGGATCTGAGACTGTGGGTCTGATTCAACAAAATATTTGTGTAATTTTTTTTAAAGATTCTTTTGTTTTTGTTTGTTTTTGTTTTGTTTGTTTTGGTTTGTTTCTTTCTTTAAGAAAGTCACTTAATGTGGGATTTCTGCAAGTAGTTTCTCCTGCTTATTATTCTGGTTATTCATAAGAAGCAGAAATTAGACACAGTGTTGGTTCTTCACTGATGTCCTACCTGAGGTCAAACAAAACTCTCACAACATCCAAAACACGTTACTTTTTTTTTTCTTTTTTTTTTTTTTCTGGTTTATAATCTTGTTCATCCCACCAGTCAGCTTACAGCTGGAATGATGGTGCAATGTTGAAAGACCTAACATAAAAAGTGTTGAAAAATGGATGCAATTCTTTTCCACAAGACTAACTTGCCCACTATTTTTAGTAAGGTAATCAAATGCCATGGCACAAAAATTGTGATTATGTTACTATGGTTTAATAAGCATTTAACCCTTTAATAGTGTTTGTTTGTTTGTTTCCTTACATTATATGTAAAAATGTCTGAGAACTTCTTTCTTTGTTTCCAAAGTCACTCCAAATGTATTTCCAAATCTTTGCATAAATAAATTTCAAGACTTCTTGAACTTTAATACCTCCATTGCTCAGCTAGAATTTCATTGCAAACAGTGTGCAGTGCATTTAGTACAAAACCTGCTTCAAAAAATGGAGGGTACAGGAAACATTCAGCCATATGAAGATGGTTTCCTTATGGTGCTGACAACAAGGCCTGAATCAACTGCAGTGTTAAATGGACACGTCTTGGAAACTAAACAAAAAATTATATCTGAACTCTCTTGTGTGGGGCATTCTGTAAGAAACACTTTTAGGTACATTAATTTATTTTAAATATCATAAGCCAGTATTTTTACTTATTTATGTATTATTATTTAAAGGTCACACTACTTTGTTAGTGAACTTTATGGCAGTGAACAATACCCCCATCTATTGTGCAGAATTCCTGAGGAGAAAAGGTAAAACAACTACACAGTGAAATGGGGCAACAAATGCAGCTGTTCTCACCAGAATTAAAATATGCAGGTAGATCAACAGAATTAATGTCTAATTGTGACAAAACTGTCCAAGCTGGCCACTTGACAATCCACTGAGGTTAAGTCATATTCCTGAGCTAATTTAATATATTGTGAAATATCCGTTGATGCTGGAGATTGGAACTTTTTTTTTCCCTCCTGGCATTTGCCCAGGAGGCAGGTACTCTGTCCATTTCTTCTTTACAAAATAAACTAGTAAGCTCTATGAAGCAGTTCTGATACTTAGCACCCTGCAATGAATAGCATAACACTCTCACGTTGACAGTTTCAACCTTGAGTATTCTGGATTTAAAGCTGACCTATTCAGCGATATGTGGCAACTGAAGCAAATAGACAGGGAAGTGCAACAAGGGCATTGACACTCATTTCTACCTCACTTAATTACGATATGGAAATATGATTAATGTCTATGTGTTCTTGGAGATCTTTAACATTTCATGGTCCTCTATAGCACTGAAGACATATCTCCAAAATTGTGTGAAATCTCAGTGCTTCTCTTTTATTCAGATTTAGAATTTTGATATATATATATTTCTTATATTTATAATATAAGGAAGAAGACAACCTATGTGCCTAAGATACAAGTTTTCTTAAAAGGAGACTTCTATCAGGTTTATTTAATTCCTCATTAATAAAAACATTGTTATTTAAAAGTAAAAATCTAGTTTGCTCTGTAGGGTAGCCACCCATTTATTCATAAGATCTCTGTCTCACTGAATGAAAAACTCTATTTAATGACGTTCGATTATGATCCCTGTGACAGGTGCAATATTTTTTCATGTCACTTCCTATTGACTTTGCAGCAAAATACAGATACACAAAACAGAAGTGAAGGCAACCAAACCTTAAATTTAGAATATATTTTTTTGTCTGACAGATACAGGTAGCAATTCCCCAATACCAAACAGAACAAATAACCTATACATGGACTCTTCACATCATAACAACTGAATAAATTCTGATTCTTCCTTAATAGATTTCATAAGTCAAATGTTCCTTTTGTGTCCTACATCTGCCTTTATATTTTGAGCATAAAGAACATACTTTAGAATATGTATTTGACTTAGGAATCTGACTAATTACCACACTGCAATGACCTATGAAGCCTGTTTTTGGTCAACAAGGGACTGTTTTTTGCACAGGGCTTTTACTTGCATTTCACCTATGCAGGAAACTTCAGGTATTAACTCTCTTTGACAGGATTTCCATTTTCTTGGGTCCTCACTTTTCCTTTCTGTTTTTATTTCTAGACACATCAAAGACTTGCCCACGCAAATGATTCTACAAATTTCTGAAATGTGTTCTGTTGTAGTATACTTAACATAAATGCAAAATTCAATGTCAGTATTTAGAGAGGAAAGGAGACTTCCATGGTAGGATCCTGTAGCACAGTGATTTTATATCTTCCAGAACTATTCTCACGCAAATCACATAAAATAGATGAATCTTATTCATATGTGTTCTTTTAAAGCGTTCTGGGTATCAGGGACCCAGCAAAGTGAAATTCTGAAAACAGCAGTTGATGGATGCATGAAAGGCTAATGTTGAAGAAATAATATCAGAGTTCTTATATAAGGAGATTCAATACATCTTAATACATCACATAAAAATCCACAAGACTGAAGGCAAGGATACTCCTTCTTTAGGGCATCTATTCATTGTAGTTCACATTAGCTGTGGTAGCAACTTATAAGAAAAAGGGCAAACAAAATATGTATGTTTCATATTTTTGAACAAAATGCTCAATATACATACAAATATGAACAACTACAAAAAAAAGTCAATATATGTATATATATATATATACAAATATAAAAAAATGTATGAAACTCAATTAAGTCATACAGACTATAATAAATTATTATTACTTTTCTGGTCACAGCACAAGATAGAACTTGATACTTTATCTTAAATTCCAACTAAGCTCAAGGTAAAACAGAAGAACTGCTGCACAAAGTCTTGTTTAATAGTCTGTACATTAACTTGTGAGAAGCTATTTGTATTTGAAAATGTCCTTATTTTTTAATCCTCGGAATTAGCCAAACTCTAAGCTTATTCTTTCATTCCAGGTACAGGAAGTATAACAGTAAAGTAGTTACTAGAGTGTCTTGGTGATTATCTTGCAGATCATGTTTATCTTACACAATATAGGCTAATATCAAAGCCAAATCTTTCATTCTCTCCAAGCCTAAAGCCAGCAGTTTAATCAAGAAACGTACTTTGCAGTCAGTTTTCAAAGTACAACTTTACAAGCAATAGCAACATTTGGGTATGAGTGGATCCCCACTTTGATAAGAAGCAATCCCTGGGCACCATGTCAATTCTCAACTGTTGCATCATGGTTATTGTGCTAGACACTTAATTGTGAGTTCTCCAAATGATCCATTTTGTACTTCTAAATATTCAATAATGATATCCAGAAAGTACAATTTTTTTCTATTCCTCTTTATACTATTGTAGTTTACACAGTCTTTACCTGAATACATTATACTATGCAAATGTATTACCTGCCACAGTTCATTATTCATTATACAAATATCTCTCTCTTAGATTATTGAAACTGCCATATGAATAAGAAAAAACCTCAACCTTAACAGCTGTAAAATATTTGGAAACCTTAGACTATAGGGGCAATATTGCTAAAGTATAAATCCAGCTACTCTGGTTTCAGTTGTCAAAGATAAGAACGTTTGAGAAAACTTATAATGTACTGTATATTACCTATTACCTGCATATGCATGATCCTTGAACTAACCATATTTAACTCCCTTTTGTTGCATACAATGTATTAAAAATTTAAAAATACAAAAAGGCAAAATCTGTCTCCTGGTGTGTGCTTTAAGCCTGCTTCAAACTAGTTGAGTGACAGCTGATTTTAACAACAGTAAGTTATCAAGCTTTTTTCACATAGCAAAAGATTTTGCAAGATACATGGTAACCAAAAAAAGGTTAATTTTTACTCTATCAGCACTTGCTAAAAAATATTTAAAACCCAATAATTGTCTATTATGTCTTTCTCACACAGTAATGGAAGGCGAGCTTGAATTTAACTTTTCCATCCTTTTATTTTTAATACAGAATAAAGTAAAAAATAGTATCAGCAAAGAAAATTTCTCCTTCTCATCTGCCAAAGTAGGTAAAAGCCACAATTCAGATCATTTCATTTAGGCCTTAATCTTTTCCCATTTTCTACATTTTCTATTCCTGTGAAATAGCTAATGTTTTTCAACTCCATCATTTTATACCAACAAAACACTATAATTTCCCATACTTCCCTCTCTTTCCCCCACACCCATCCATATTAATTTTGAATAGACTGTGTGAAATTCACCCATCTGCTACTTCTGTTTAACTTGTATGCTGCTGATTTTATATAGTGGTTACTGATACTCATTTGAAAAACAAAGACAAGAGGCTGGAAGCCTGAATTTTTCTATGTACTAACGTACTGTCTGTAAAATCATTAGCTTATAAAGATTTTAACACAGAATGAGGAATAGAGTACCTCTGACAGGATCCTCCAGCTCTGTTAAACGGGATTTATTTATTTATTTTTTAGTATTTCTCAAACTGAAGGAATTAGGAATAAGAAAAGATGTTTTAATCATTATGAATTGGCAACAAAAATATGATGTCATTAACGGTTATGTTACCATTTTTTGCGTATTAATGAAAATAAACAACAATGGTCAAGATTATTTCACATTATTTTGTTTTAGAATATCAGATGGTTTTGGTAACATGGATACCAGATTAAATTAGATGTATAAAATAACTGATTAGATAGAAATTATATTTTTTAATCGAGAGGGTGCAGTGACTCTGAAGATGAACTATACACAAAAAACTATAAAAAGTCAAATTGTAAATATCATTTGGGACTTAAAAATCAAGACATCCATATATACAGCATGTTTATATGCTTGCACAAATATTATTTTTCTTTGTTTTTTTTAGATGCATTTTTATCTGCCTCCGTAAGTGTACTATGGTGAAATTTTACTTGCTCTCCCACTGGTTGTCCAGCTGGCCCAACTCACATTCATGCCTTGAATTGTATATCTTTGCTTCCTATAGCCAGAGAAATCTCCACATCAAAATCATGTTACATAAAAAATGGATTAGATTAGACCAAAAAAATAGCCATTACAGTTAATTAAGAGATTCTAGCTCATTCATTTCTGCTAACAGTAACAGTGATTCATATCCAAATAAAAAAGTTATTTGTCAATAAAATAAAAAATGAATGTTGTATAAAGACAAGTAGCTTCCCTCTTTCTTAAAGGTTTTATTGTGCCTGATCATAAAACCATGATATTTTTTACCTAAATAAATTTTCTGTGGAGCTGAATCTTGCCCAACCTACAGCAAGAATGCTTTAACGCATTAGAAAATCATGCACTGATATACATATATATATATATATGCACATGAAGACTATGAATACTTTGGTGAAGGCAAAACTTAAAATTTAGCATTTGGAACCGAAGTAACTTCAGTTAAAGCAGTTTGTATGACAGCTGTGATAGTTAACAAGTATTTCTGACTGAGAAAAAAGTTCATGCTGTGCAGACCCACTTACCAGTATAAAAGGACTTGGAAAGATCATTTAATATTTTTCTTCTCCTAAGGCTTAGGTTAGCTGTATAACAACCACATTGTGTTTTGTTTTGGTTTGGTTTGGGTTTTTTTTGTGAAATATCTATATCCATTTAATTTTGCTTCTTTCTTAAAATCACATTGATTGCAGTCGTGTTACTGCTTCATGCAGCCTATACCAGGCTGTATTCACTATCTGGACTTTTGCAGGTTTGGAAATATTTTTCTGTTAACAGATTGACTTGAAAAATAAGAGCATCTCAGAATAACTGTATTAAAGAACTGTTCAAATTTTTTGCTGACTATCGAAGAGAACAAAAAAGACATTCTGAAGTTACTTCTCACTTTTCTTTTTCTGGATACTCTAGTTTGTGTGAGAATTAATGTAGTCCTCAAAAATACTGCTATTTTGCAATTTTTATGGTTAATCATTTGTTCATCATTTAAAGCATGCTTCCCTTGCATTTATTTGTGAATTGTTTTTTTCTGCTATGTGTCATTACACACAATAAGAGACTGACTTCGTGCATTTTAGCTGCTCTTTGGAGCTCATATTGAAGCTAGGAAAGAGGTCTCTACCCAATCAACCATCCAGGACATTAACAAAGTATTACATTTAAACGTGTTAGGTATTTAGGAATGGTGATAGATGTACTGCACCAAAATGTCAGTGAGGTAGAAACAAAGAGTAAGGAAGAATCATAGAATCATTAAGATTGGAAAAGACCTCCAATATCATCTGGTCCAACCATCACCCTACTACCAATGTCATCCACTAAACCATGTCCCTAAGCACCATGTCCAAACTTTTCTTAAAGACCCCCAGGGATGGTGACTCCACCACCTCCCTGGCCAACCCATCCCAGTGCCTGACTGCTCTTTCTGAGAAGAAAATTCTCCTAATTTCCAACCTGAACCTCCCCTGCTTCAACTTTAGGCCATTCCCTCTAGTCCTATTGCTAGTTATCTGTGAGATGAGGCTGACCTCCAGCACCCCACAACTTCCTTTCAGGTAGCTGTAGAGAGCAATAAGGTCTCCCCTGAGCCTCCTCTTCTCCAGAATAAACAACCCCAGTTCCCTCAGCCACTCCTCATAAGACATTGGTTCAAGACCCTTCACCAGCTTTGTAGCTTTTCTCTGGACAGGCCTCAATGTCTTTCTTGTAGTGAGGGGCCCAAAACTGAACACAGTACTCGAGGTGCTTTCTCACCAGAGAAGAAACAATCTCTGCTGCCAAGACTCCCCTAAAATATGCTTCCTTATAGCAGGGCTTTCCTCCAGCAGGTTGTGGTGGCAGAAAAGACCTGTGGCAGAGGGGCCTGCAGGGCCTGCCCGGGGGCACTTCATCATCGATGGCACAAAGTTGATCCAATCCACTCCAAACATGGGCCAGCCAGCTGGCAGCCATCCTGACATAACCTTGCCACCCTAGGCAGTGTCTCTCAAGTCAGGACAACCTTAGCCATTAGCAACTGACATCCTTCGCTAGTAGTGCTGCACCTGTGCCAGCCACTCGTGGGAAGGGGGAAACACCAGGTTACAAGAGGAATCATTTCTAGACAATCGTAATTCTCTGAAACACTTTTAAGATTTCTTTTCCCAGTTTTTCAAAAGTGAGTTCATTACAAATTAAAGCCTCCTCAATGAAAAAGCATCTTCTTCATTTCTGCTTATTTCAATTTGTACGTGAAAATAGCAGCAATACAAAAATATTCCCAGATTGCTGTCACAGCAGATAGCTATCTGAAGTAAAAATAGTATATCTTTTAAAATATTTTTTACTCAGGAAGTGGATATACCTGAAGTCACTCCATCACTCTGGGAGAACATAATTAATTAAACATTTGTCTAACATAAAAGTGAAATTTCTGCCTCTACCACAAACTGCCACAATTGCTTCCCTATTTCTGATAAAAATAAAACTGGTTCAAGAATATTAACAAAACTCTTCTGTATAACTATTAATCACAGTTGAAGAAATACTTTTAAAATTAGTAAATACTAAAAATTTCCATGTGTAATGCATTAAGTAGAATTAGACATTCCCACCTAACAGGATTTTACTAGAAGAATCATTTTCTTAAATTATTATAAAATCAACTACATTTTGGTCTTTTATTTCCTGATATACACCACCAATTTAAAATGTTTGGTGAATTTACTTACAGTGAGAAGAGTTAGCCAAAATTGAAAACTGCATTATGAATTTTAAAAATTGTGTATAGAATTGAAAGTTATTTTTCTTTTTATGTAGAATTTGAAATCCTGCTCAGAATTAATCTCATTTATCCCATCTTTTTCATCTTATTTAATCGTTCTTTTGAAGTAGAGTGGAATTTGTTTGATGAGTTGAGATTAAATACCTAACTTTCAGATAAATGACACTAATTTTCCAATTTGCAACCCATCCTCAGACTACTTTTTGCTGCATTCTTAATCTATAAATACAGGTTTTAAGACTAATCTCCATTGCAGCCTGAAGTGTGACTATAGCTAACTCTCAGCTTTAAATCAGTTTAGGATTTGCTTGCAGCATAGCTGCTATACTGTCACCTATGCTGTAGACTGCAACGTACCCTCAGAAAGTTCAGTATTTCAGGACTTGCAGCCTGCACTGAGTGGTTTTGAGTGCCTCCACCTTGAACTACAAATGAAACTGAACTGAACTACAAGTGAATTCAAAAGTTTCGTTGAACAGATTATCTTTGTTCAGCCATGTGTTGAAATATCATTATTTCAGAACCTGGTCTGGGGGAACTAGAGGATTTTCTAAGGAATAGCTACCACATGAACAGATGAAGCCCTAGTGAAAAATGATGGCCTTAGGTCTGTCAGCACTAGACCTAGAATATGGTTTCTAACCTGCAACTTGCTGCTTGCTTTTTGAAGAGCACATAGCTGAAGCTCTGCCATTGACAAGAAGGGGTGGAGTCAGAAAGCTATCTTGAAAAACAGAATTTCTCTCCAAAGGAAAATTTCCATGGGGACAGGGGACAGAGAAACAATCTGCAGTGGGACAATAGTCCCACTGTGTAGAATTAAACATCAATATGTCTTGAAAGGAAAACCAAGGCAGTCCAAACATGGAAATGAAAACACAGGGTTTCATTTCTTTGGAGAGCTGAGCAGGTAAGCTTGTACATACCAGTCCTAGTCAAGACAATGAAAACACTGGCATTTGAGCAGACATTGCCTGAAAACCCTCACTGGTCTGTGGAACAGAACAATGCAAAATTAAACAAATGTGACTGAAATATTTCATAAAAGGAAAATTCTCTCTAATATAGTGTACACAGTGCTGATGGACATGAAGAAAGGAGAGTTAGAGAAGAAACACCTTTGATACAAAATATTTATTTGTTAATAGCATATATGGTGTACAGAGCATCAAGAATGCTGTCACTGCATGGAAGATTTTTAGCCAACAGCTCTGAGCTCAGACATCGGTGAATAAGGTACCCCAGAGTGTCCTGGAGTATCTGGAATGTAACCCTTTAACTTCTAGTAAACTCTCCCTTGGTAGCAGAAGTAAAAACTAAGCAGCCAAGTAGCTCATCTCTACTCAAAGCGCCCAGCAGGATAAACCCAACTGACCGAAAGAGTCACGTAATCCTTGAGTGGGTTACTGCAAGTCCCATGTGCAAAACCCAACTAGACAATAGAATTAAAGAAGAGAGAGGAAAAGAAGACTGTACTTTTTTCTTAAATAGTTACAGTAGGAGTCCACATGATGCATGAAGGTTGTTCGGGAATATGAAAGCAAATCCAGCCTCCCTAATAGTTTAGCTAGTTCATTTTACAGTTAGCACAGACTTCTAAGAAATAACAATCAGTATCATTGTGCTTGGTTCTTCAGCCTGGAAAGTATGCTGTCTGCTATGCAGAGATCAAAACCCACCCAGATATGTGGTTGCAGGGTGTGAGGAAAGCTCCTTCCAGCAAGACAAAACAGCTGTATTGTTGCTTTTCCCATTCTGTAGTTTTTAATAGCCAAACTGTAAATAATACACACAAGGTGAATGGTGAAGTAGAATTGAGTACAGAAATCATGTATACTGATAGAGCAATACTGGATAAGTAAAAATTTAGAAGCAGAAAAAAGAGATTATCATTGATCTGCCAGATGGTTGCCAATATAGCACATTGAATTTCAAACACTGAAAAATGTGTTTGTCATCCATACCAGCCAAGAAACATTATTTCATGTTTCCAGAAACTTAAAGCAGACATGAGAAAGTCATAATTATTGAAACAAATAAATACATTATATGTTTTATTTTTAAAGACGTAAACTATTAACTAATATGTAATTGTTCAGCCATATGATATATTAAAAGTCATATCTAAGTCCCCAGGTGAAACAATCTGACCATGAAATACTTCACCTACTTCACTAATATTGACTTGGATGGAGTCAGATCAAATTCCGTATCCCAGAGAAACATTTTTCCTAATTTTGTTCATAGAATCAAATCATAGAATGGCTTGGACTGGAAGGTATCTTAAAGATCCCTTAGTTCCAACCCCCCTCCACAGGCATGGACACTTTCCACTAGACCAGGTTGCTTAAAGCCCTATTCAGCCAGGCCTTGAACACCTCAAAGGATGGGGCATCCACGGCTTCTCTGGGCAGCCTGTGCCAGTGCCTCACCACTCTCTGAGGGAAGAATTTCCTCCTAACCTCTAATCTAAATCTCGCCTCTGTCAGTTTAAAACTGTTCCTCTTTGTCCTGATATTATCTGATTGAGCAAAGAGTCGTTCTCCATCTTTTTTACAAGTCCCCTTTAAGTACTTTGTTCATCAGTCCTACCTATCTTGGCTATTTTTTCTTCCTTTAATATATACACTTTAATTATATTGCAGGTTTCACAGTTTTGGCCTTCTTGGCCAATATATATATAAATATTATAGCACAAAACACATAATTTTTACTCCGTATTATGAAGTTTCAGCAAGCAATTCTTTTTTGTGTTTTTGGAAATGTTATCTCTGGCTACACAGTCTGTTATGCAACCATTTTCATCTTCAGCAAAGTCCAATGACAGGAAGTAACCCTCTGGGAAATGCCGGTAGATCAGCAAATGAAGAAAAGGAGAGAATATAAATATGAAGGTATTTTCACTTCATGAGAATTAATTATGGTGCCCATGAATAAATATTTGTATAGCATTAATGCAATGCAATAAGAGCTCTCTGGTGGCAAAAAATTATCATTGCATTGCATCTTCTTCTTTTACATGCAATAAGGAAGTTTGACCTGCAGATTTCTTTTCCCACTTCACTTGAAAATATAAGAAAATTGTGTTTAAAAAGTTTTTTAAAAAACTTTTTATTTCCCTGTAAAGAATGTTAATTTAATAGTTTCTACATTTCTAAAGAAATTCTACATCTATATTGGATTCCTTGCAGAGCAGTGATTTCTTCCCAAGACCTATCTCACAACAACTGTTCTGAAATTTTTATTCATCTTTTCAGGTGTTCCTAATGGCCACATTTCACATTTCACTGTTTCCTGTCAATTGAATTTTTGCTGATTTTTAGTGGAAACAAAAAAATATATACTTCACAGTGTACAACAAAGTGTTTTCTAACACTATGCATGAAAATGTATGAAAAAGCTCCACTGATTCTTTTCTGACAGAAGCTGACAAAAGTCCAGTATTTGAACTGATAGTGTTTACAATGCAGGTGGGACATCAATGCAAAACTGTGCATGCAATGTGAAACAAATTACAATATATTCAATAATGTAATACAGCACAATACAATAAAATAACTACTGCCCCAGTGTGCTAGCCATGAACATATGTATTTCTATGCCAATAGCTTAGTTCAGAGACAGTTTGTCTGACAGAAACGTCTAACATGTTCCTAAATTTTACATCTATGATGCAACAGTTCTCCCAAAGTAATTCACTGCGTCCCCTAGATGTGAGAATGTCACAAGCAGACAGAATTATTTGTGAAAATATTGGAGGAAGATCCTGCCCGCCTAATTAATAGGCTTAAAATTTCAAGCAGTGTCTTCTTTCAGAGCCTCAGAGATATATGCACTGCTGACAAAGTAATTAAGACCAGAGTAGTGAAACCTAGGAGGGTCACTTTTAAGTTTATTAATATATATAAGGACTCAATGCACAATTAATGCTTTTCATATAGATTTTGTAAATTTTTCTGATTTATGTTCCACGCAACGAGCATGATTCATAACATCACTACCAGAAGCCTGCAGAACAGAGGCCACAGACCACATTTGTTAGTCTGCCTGAACCCCATGCTCATTCATGTCATTTGGAACCTGACAACACCTAGAAGCTGATCCAGATCAAGAAAAGAGAGGATTTTCAGCGGTAAATTAGCACAATTTTGAGGCAGTCTCTAGAAGGATAGTTCTTAAAGCATGGTACACCTTATATAAGCTACAGAAATTTCTTGAGGTACATCAGATTTCATTCACCTTTTTTGCATTTTTCTCGTTTATGTGCGGGGGGGGGAGGAGGGGGGGAGTAACCTCCTCAAATAAGTACTAGAAACGACGTTGAAATGGTCAAAAAGCTTTTTTTTTTTTGTATCGCATCTGCCATTCCTTAGAAAAAAATCTGCAACCTATTGAAAAAGAACCTGTAAAAATGTAAATGATATCAACAGTTCTCCAGGCCAACGGCAGCTGATTTTTGTCAATAACAAAAAGCTTACATATGTTGACCAAATTACTTCCTAGCAAAACCCTTAAGGTTGGATGTTTCTAATGCATGCTCTTAAGGGAATGCAGAAACTCAGCTAGTACAGACTGAATGTACACTTGTAATGCAGAACTTCTTTCAAAAACACAGGGTTTGTTTCCTACAAGACACAGCAGTGTTAGCATATGAATCACAGAAGCACAGAATGGCCGAGGTTGGAAGGGACCTCTGAAGATCACCTAGTCCAGCCCCCCTGCCAAGCAGGATCACCCAGAGCACATCGCACAGGATGGCATCAAGGCATGTCTTGAGTATCTCCAGAGAAGGAGACTCCACAACCTCTCTGGGCAATCTGTTCCAGTGCTCTGTCACACTCACAGTAAAGAAGCGCCCTGTCATATTCAGACGGAACTTCCTGTGCTTCAGTTTGTGCCCATTGCCTCTCATCCTCTCGCTGGGCACAACTGAAAAGAGACTGGCTCCATCCTCCCGACATCCTCCCCTCAGATATACAGATTTATACAGATATATATATTTATACATATAGAGAGATTTATACGCATTGATGAGGTCTCTCCTCAGTCTTCTCAGTTCTCTCAGCCTATTCTCATATGACAGGTGCTTCAGTCCTCTAATCATCTTCATAGCCCTCCTCTGGACTCGCTCCAGTAGTTCTATGTCTCTCGCACTGGGGAGCCCACAACTGGACACAATACTCCAGGTGTGGCCTCACCAGAGCTGAGTAGAAGGGGAGAACCACCTCCCTTGACCTGCTGACCATGCTCTTCCGAATGCAGCCCAGGACGCTATTAGCCTTCTTGGCCACAAGGGCCCATTGCTGGCTTATGGTCAGCATGATGTCCACCAGTACTCCCAGTTCTCTCTCTGCAGAGCTGCTCTCCAGCAGGTCAGCCCCCAGCCTGTACTGGTACTTGGGGTTATTCCTCCCTAGGTGCAGGAGCCTGCACGTGCTCTTGTTGAACTTCATGAGGTTCCTCTCAGCTCAACCCTCCAGCCTGTCGAGGTCCCTCTGAATGGCAGCACAGCCCTCTAGGATACCAGCCACTCTGAGCTTTTTGTCATCAGCAGACTTGCTGAGGGTGCACTCCGTTCCATCATCCAGGTCGTTGATGAATAAGTTGAACAACACATATGAAGATAAAAACTTAATTTGCATGTATACGGTACTGTCAACGAACTTGCTATAGCCAAATAGCAAAAAATAAATTAATTAATTAACTTAAATTAAATTAAAAAAAAAATCAACTGGAACCCACAGTTTCCCCTTGAAAGTAACTAGAGGATAGTCCAAATCTTGCAAAATGAAAAATAAAATTAAAATAAAATAAAATAAAATAAAATAAAATAAAATAAAATAAAATAAAATAAACTCCTATATTATCTCTTTGTATAGCTTTATCTCTCCCATTCACACATTTTCCAAGCTTTCTCTACCTTTCATTATCTAGAACTGAACAAAAAAGAAGCGTGGTAAGTATCAAAAAATATCTTTTACTGCAGTTAGTGAAACATCTGTCCTGGCTATGAACCGAAAACAAAGAATGTAGCATTGGACCTGGCCACTTTCACAGAGATTTCAAAGACATATGCTCCCAGAAGTTCCTAAAAAGTCCTAAATTCTTCTCATAGTCCAAAATTCTATCCATCCACTTCCTTTCAGCATGCACTTACACTGTAAGTTGATTCCTTCTATAAACCATAATGCTCTCTCTAATGATGCCATCCATTTCCATCATCATTATTACCATTAAATGCGTCAACAGAAACATGAATAATGGAGAGTCAAATATGTTAGAATTCCAGGGAGGAAAAATGAAACAAACATCAACAACAACAACAAAATAAATAGTTCTTGTATTACTGAGTTTATACACTATGTATGAGATTAAAAAATCAAACCAAGACATCTTACCTTTTTCAGTGTTTGTTTTGTTTAATAGGCATGAAAACCACTTTGACAACCTAATTACTCACTTCAATTTCAGAATAATGGTAATTGGAATTCATACATTGAAAAACATTTTTCCCGATATAAATAGTTAAAGTACATTCTGTTACTGTTTGCTAGTGGACAGAAAGCTCACAAAATGTGAAAAAGACCTTGATAAAATATCAGCTTTAGGACACAAAGTGTCCTTGGTCAGTTCCTTCTCTTCTATAGAAGGGTGGAGATATGTCAGACAGTTCAGGTGGATGTTTTTTGACTTCATCACCTCCAAATGGCATAACAAAACTTGATTTTCGGAAATACGTTAAGATTTCTTTTTGTCTGAATTTGAATTTGAATAAAAGAACAGGAAGAATATCCATGGCACTCAATAAATTATTGAGGGGAATCAAGCTCAAAATTTGTACCCGATGTCAGCTTTTCCTGCATTAGCCTATGCAGAGTCTCTGTCCTCCACAAGAATTTCCACCATCACTCACCAAGCATATGCTGTTCACTTGCCTCTCCAGTATATATATAGCTAGTTCTGAGTGTGTATAGTGGTACACAGAATTTAGTGTGAAATTACAGAACATTAAAACAATGAGCAAGACTGAAAACAAACTTCCAGGAACGGAGGAAGTTCCTGCAACTTGGATACCAAATATGAAGATGCATACTCAGTCGGCAGCATCATTCACAGCAAACTCCATGCATTACTTACTAAACACAATAAAATTAAAATAAAGATCAGCCTATTGATAATTTAAGCCAGGGAATATGACAGTTAGTCTTTTAATGCTGTTGTTGTTACTTGTTTTTTTTTTGTTTTGTTTGTTTTTTGTTTTTGTTTTCCAGAGGACTATAAAGCATGTTTCTAACTCCACACCGACGTTTCAAAGAAACTTAACACGACATTTAATTATTGTTGATTTCTTTTTCTGTATACAATCAACAGCATATTTCTTATGTTTTTGTCTCATAACGTGCTTGTCTCATAAAATGAAAATCATGCTTGGAATATTAATATGCAAGAAGGGAAATTGTCACCAAAGATAAGGACCTAGAACACTACTCATTAATCTAATAATTTTTTTTGATAAAGAAGTCATGCAAAACAACCAAAAGCATACTGAGATATATTATTTTTTCTATAAATTAGTTAACTTGTCAGAATAAAAAGAAAAATATATGTATATAGAAAAATTTAACAAAGGAAATTCTGAGTTCTCTTAGCTGAAATCTAAATATCAGTTTGGAATGAGCTAAAGTTAGATGTGGGAAAGAGCAGGGTCTTGTTAGCAATGTGGCAAATATACGATGTCACTCATTCAAAAAGGTCTTAATTCACAATCATAATACTTTAAAAAAAAAAATCATCACAAAAGTGTAGCCAGCAGGTCAAGGGAGGTGATTATTCTTCTCTACTCAGCTCCTATGAGACCTGGAGTACTGCATCCAGGTCTGGGGACTGCAGCACAAGAAGGAAATGGATTTATTAGAACAAGTCCATAGGAGGGCCACGAGGATGATCAAAGGGCTGGAGCACCTTCCCTATGAAGACAGGCTGAGGCAGTTGGGGTTGATCAGCCTGGAGAACAGAAGGCTCTGGGGAGACTTTACACCAGCCTTTAAGGGGGCATGCCGGAAAGCTGGGGAGAGACTCTTTGTCAGGGACTGTAGTGATCCAAGGAGGAATGGCTTTAAACTAAAAGACAGCAGATTTAGTTTAGGTATAGGGGAGAAATTCTTCCCTATGAGGGTGATGAAGCACTGGTTGCGCAGAGAAGCTGAGAATGCCCCATCCCTGGAAGTGTTCAAGGCCAGGTTGTTCGGGGCTTTGAGAAACCTGATCTAGTGAGAAGTGTCCCTGCATATGGCGAGGAGGTGGAATTAGGTGATCTTTAAGTTCCCTTCCAACACAAACCATTCTATGATTCTATGAATCTATGATCTTTCCCTTATTTGTGAATGGATGGAAAAGCAAAATACTGTAAGCAGAAAATGCTGGTTTAATAATGAGGGTTCCTTCTTACTGCAACTTAGTATTGAAGCTTGGTGAGGTCATAAGATATTCAACAAGTTGGTCTTTTTTTTTTTTAAATATGAAATTTTGACAAATTTGCATGAACATACGATCTGAAGCTTTCTATTAAATTATCTGACAGGATATAAAAATTGCAACAATTGACAGCAAAACTACTAAAAGAGACAATTCTATTAGGAAGTGAAGGTTAAATGGAAAAGAAACACTCATGTGTGTGCGTGTATTCACTGCAATCTCAGAAAGAAATAATTTTGAGACTGTTCCTTTTACACAGAAAATTATAAAACTTTAATACATGATCATTACAGTTTAAATATTGACACTGAAAAAAAGTACATATTCACAGCTGCTTTCTAGAGCTTATGTATGTAAATATATAGCTCCTTGAATAGTTAATTCTCTAGTCTGAAATGAGAGCATCTGTTTTTTAGCATGATACTGAGAATGTTATTCTGAGCCAAGATGCATGTCATTCTGTGTTTGCATCTGTACAATACACATTAACAGTTATCAAATATATTACAAGAAGTTGCAAAGTCCTTATTAAGATTTCAGTTCTTAAATATGTCTAAGTGCAATTTTCAATCATACATGTTTTACAACTGATAATTACTATTTAGCTGTAATTTTGCAATGTCCATTCAAACTCTATGGCGAACATATTGAAATTTACATTATGTAAGTAAACTATTATATTTAATTTAAACTCCAGGACAAAGTTATGAATTTCTTAAAGATGTTGAATTCAAGTACTATGATGGCTATTTAAATTTTTTAATCTTTATTATTTGTTAAATCTGTTGCAGACTTTCCCTGTTACAGCATTTTCTGCACTAAATTGTTCTATTAAAAGCAAAACCAACAAAATGAATTAATAGCATTACAATCTCTGCGATACCTGCACTTCCATCTGGCTAATTTTGTTACAGCATAGGAGCCTGTCTGTTCATAATGGCTTCGTATTGTGAACTAAAGGACAGTTGTATACATAAAAAGTTGTTATAAACATGCGTATACTCACAATTTGCATGCCTGAAAGCCTACATCATCTTTCTTTAAAACGTGGCTTGGAGTACAAAAAATTGAGTGGTCATTAAGAAGTGAGAAAAAGAAACACCCGTGATAATGGCCTTATATGTAAAGAGTGATTATGTTTTGTCTTGTGGTTTTGTTTTTTTTCTTGTTTGTTTGTTTGTTTTTCTGTTGGCTGGAAAGGGTTTTTCTTTGTATTTCTTTGTTTGTTTGGTTGGTTGGTTTGGTTTGTTTGTTTGTTTTTTTCATAGAATCATGGAATGGTTTGGGTTGGAAAATTATCTAGTTCCAACTCACCTGCTGCAGGCAGAGATGCCTCCCATTAGATCAGGTTGCTCAAAGCCCCATCCAACGTGGCCTTTAACATTTCCAAGGGATCATCCACAATTTCTCTGGGCAACCTGTTCCAGTGCTTCGCCACCCTCACAAGGAAGAATTTATTCCTTATACCTCATCTAAATCTACCCTATTCCAGTTTAAAGCCATAATCCCTTGTCCTATCACAACATGCCCTTGTAAAAAAATATCTCTCCAGCTTTCTTGTAGGCTCCATTTAGGTACTGGAATGTCGTCTTTATTTTCAACAGTACAGAAAATACCTTGTTATTCATTGTAGATGTACTGATTTTATATTAGACATTTACCTTAGAAGTATCAAGAATTACATAATTTGTGTAACAAATAATGGGTAAGTGTACACATAGTGTTTTGCAATACTGTAAAATTATTACTATATTCAAAGACGGTCTCAAAATGTCTAATGTTAAGCTAGATTAAAACTTTTTCGTATAGTCTTGCTCTGTTTTTTATTTTGAACTATTTATCACCACAGATTTTTAGCTTTTGTCTTAATATTTTGTAGAGGATTTTTTCATTACTAAACTGGACAGGGATCCTGTGTTAGAGAGTGAAGTTGGATAGGCACTCTTTATCAGGGAGTATAGTGATCAGACAAGGGAAAATGGCTTTAATCTAAAACAGGGTAAATTTATATTAAATATTTGGAAGAAATTCTTTACTATGAGGGTGGTGAGGCACTGGAACAGGTTACCCAGAGAGGCTCTGGGTGCCCCATTCCTGGAATTGTTCAAGGCCAGGCTGGATGGGGCTTTAAGCAACCTCGTCTAGTGGAAGGTATCCCTGCCTATGGCAGGGGGGTTGGAACTAGGTGATCTTTAAAGTACCTTCCAACCCAAACCATTCTATGATTCTATGATTCTTTGAAAAGTATGGGATCCATAGTCAAATCTTTTATCCTTTCTTCTATCATATAAACAAGTTTATTGTAGAAAAATTAACATGCATTTGTGAGTTTTTATATTTTTCAAAACAAATAGTACATAATTTGTAGCTTCTGCAGAGAAGAAATAATGGCAACTACACTGTGTGAGAGTTATCAGAATCTATACTGAAAGCATCTCCAGATAGCACAGGTCACAGGACCTAGCTCATCTGCAATTAGGTGAGATGATTCCACCCTTTGCACTCTCACAGTCTGGGCTGCTTCAGGGTAATGGAGGTTATAACTAGTCTTGAAATTATGTCTAGATAAAGCCATCTCATAACACCAAACAGCATTATGAAGAATTTCTGCAATGCTGCATCCCACCTTCACTGTATGTCTCTGTTCATGCATTTTCTGTAGACTACTAAGATTAAGGAATTTCTTGGAAAATGCCTCTTCTACATTCTAACATCATTTCTAGCGGAATTTTTCTTTGGGTACATCTTGAGCTTTTAAAGTTCTTTCATGTGCCTTTGACCTTTCTATACATTGCAACTGCAGCAAAAAGTTTAAGCTTTATTTTCATGTACATAAACAGATACTTAGCTACATAAACTAAGAGCTTATGAGTTCTTAAAAGTAAGTGAGAACCTATGAGCTACTTAACATAAGAGCTGCTGAGGCTTTGTAGTCCTTATCAATAGCATGTAAAGTTGTGAGCACTCAACATTGCTGAATATCAGGCCCACAGTGTTTTCAAATTATATTATTTCTCAATAACAATCAAGCAACTAATAAAGCATTAAAAAAAAAAAAAAAGGAATTTCAGAGCAAAGTTTAAATGGTAAACAAATTAAAATGTTTGACTGTAAAATACAAGTTTACAAGTTACCAGTAATCTGCCAATTCTGTCTCTCCAAGTAAGTTCTTCCAGTAAAAGTGCACTCTAAAGACTTGAAGTTTTTTTTGTATGTGTGTGTGCTTGTGTATTTGTTTTGGGAACTCCAGAACCCAAATTGCTTAATATAATGTGCATATGGATGCCTCATAGCATAAAACAAAATTATATAAACCTTTGCCCAAATTTACCCTGAATTTGACCAGTAAAGTTATCGTTTAAGACAGTATCATAAGAGAAGGGCAGATTTGTATTTCATTTTACTGTTTGTTTTTTAACTTCTTAATTACCTCTTTTTAAAATGCTACCAGAACAAGATTACCACATATTATATCACATCACATGCATTTTAAGTTTTCTTTTTTTCTTCCCCAAAATCATGTCTGTATGCATGCTAGACAAATACCTAGATATGTATGAGTACTGCCCACACAGGATAGTAAACTTATTCATAGAAATTGCTGCTCAGATCAGACAACAGATGTAAGTGTGTATGCAGTTTGTTCACAGTTATATAAAGTGTGGCTTGTGGGGGTTGCACCCATTAATATTATTGATTTTTTTTTGTAAAACACAGAAATCCTGGCTGGGAGCAGGACCCCATCTCCATAATCACTAAGATTACCTATTAGGCCAACTGTTAAACAAACACGGAGCAGAAAGAAAGGACACGCTCTAGGGACCTCAATTCCTCTAGTCACTGTACCAAAAGACTTTCATTACATTTTCTGACAAATGTAAATACTTGTTTTAAGATCAAATGATCAAAATGATGAAGCATGGAAGACCACAGACCAACATGGATACCTACAAAAGATTTTCTGTTTGATGGTGTTTTTTCTCTTTCTAAGCTGAAATTGATTTTTAAATTCAAACCAAGATTATAAACTCTAAGGACAATTTTATACACATGGATCTACTTAATTACCAACATTAATGCAAAGATTTAGCAAAGCAAAGCAATTTGCCATTCAGAAAGACATTTACTCCCCTTATGGAAAATGTTTGTAACCATTAATTTCTGTTGTTTTGGTAAAATTGTAATCAGAATAGACCAGCCTGCAACTGCCTACCTCAGAGCTGAACAGTAATGAGAATAAATTGCTACAGCATTAGCTGTTCCATCTTCTCTGATAACACAGCTACCTACCGTGCCTCATAAAATTATGAACACTGAAAATGAATCCCTGAAAAATGAACACCTGAGTTTAAAAAAAAAAAAAAAACTCTCCTCCCAAGGAAGAACAAGACACAACAGCAGAAGATTTTGAGCATTTAAAACCTGTGTTTACTTTTCAGTTCTTTTAAAAAATAGCCTAAACTTTCTTTTGACAAATATAGTCATAAAAGCTGCATTAAAATAATGACTATAAAACAATCTGACATGAGCATCTAGGTAAAAAGCTGATAGGTAGCAAGCCTAATTTAGGCATTAGCTTGACTGAGTGATAAAACATACCTGAAATGTATTAATTTTTGTGAGCCACATGACTCAGCTTATTGCGTTTTTAAAAAGTCCAAATCACTAATTCCATCTTCTGTCATCAGAAAATCCACTCCAGCTGTACAATTTTAAGAATCTTCTTTCTCTTGTTTAATTATAAAATAATCTGTTGGACCTAAGGGTTTCATTGATTTTGTAAGGAGAAAAACAATAAATTAAGGCAGACTTTTCCCCTGGTTTATCTTGAAGGTGTTCATGTAAATGTGGATATCCACATGCAAAACGACATTAAATATTACATTAATATTTGTAATAGTTAAGGCCATTTTTATGCCTTGAATAAATAAATTTCCCTTCCTGAAGCCCAATTAATTTAGCTAGGTGACCTAACTTCCCTATACTGTCTATGGGAAGAGAGAAGATCCTTTAGAGGAGACTGACAGACTAACTTAGTAATTTAAGATTTTAAATCAAGAAGCATGAATACAGATTTCTGACTATAATAGTTGCTTCTGAGGCAAGATGTTCTCTGTATCTCCACTGGAGATCGTTAATCGTACTTTTTATTCAAAGAAATTGTTTTTCAACAAGACAAAATAAGCACTCTAAGTTTTAAACAGATGTGTTTCCTGCGTGTCTACACCTCCTCACTGCACTAATCCAAATGCCTCCCCTGATGTTTTGCGCCATTTTCCACAGCCACATTCCTCCTGTTTCTTTGCTGTCCCTGGGTGCCCTATCCAGCACCTTCACAAGTTGCAGTACAGCACATTGAATGGATGCCAAAGCAGAATGTGTGGGCACATGCCAGGCAACTGCGGAGCATGAATGTCAGCCATACCCATAGTCTTCCTCCTCTGTGTAGGAACCATTGCTCAGAATCACTCAGGAATTTCATATCTTTGAGACCTCTGCTTATCACAGATGGCTGAAATTGGCCAAAGGGTTCAAAAGTGACTTAAGGGTGGAGGGAACAGCAGGCAGACACATAGCATGATTACACAGGCTTTGGGAAACTTAGCAAAAAAAGGGAAATCATGACAATTATCTCAGCTGCACTGAGCTGAGTTCCAAAGTCAGTATATGTTCGCCTCCAAATGTGAGTCCTACCTAACTGCTGAGTACCCTTCTTTCTTTCCTTTTTCTTATGGTATGAAAACTTGCTGATGCTAAATATTAAATATAGGTATATGATTGGACTGAAAATATATTTTTAAGTAATCGCTCATTTAGATCACTTTCTACAGACCTGTCATTAATTTAGTTGTACTAACTATATTGTAAATACATAGTTGTGTGCATGCATGTTTTTTCTCCAAGCAGATGACAATACATAAAGAACCGTAAAATAAATTCAAATAATCTTTCTCTGTTGATTTTCAGGACAGACCACCCAGATCACAGAAGTACCTGGCAGAATTAACTGTTGTTACGCTAAGGAACTAAGATGCCAACCTGATGCTTAGGGGATCTCTTTCCATTTCATCTAAGCCACCAGATGAATCACAGAATCACAGAATAGTTGAGGTTGGGTGAGACCTCTGGAGGTCATCTGGCCCAACTCCCCTACTCAAGCATGGACACCTAGAGAAGTTTGCCCAGGTTTAATGTGTGACTTCAAGTGAATAGATTCAACTCATTGTCTCATTTACAGATTTCTCACTGTCCACACTTACAAAACAGAGACAAGACATAGAAATGTTTCAAGACTTATAGATGAAATATACTAAAAATAAAAAATTGCAAGGCATAACTGTCATGTAATGGACTACCTTCCAAGTGCCATCCATTCCAAATAAAATCATGGGAGCTGAAATTCTCTGCAAAGTCGTTTTCCTGAGCCATTAATTCTGAATTGCCATTTACAGAATAATTGCACTTTTGTTTCCCTGGGGATCTTGATGGTGTTCTTGAACCTGTGCTATCCTTCTTAACCCTCACATCAAAATACATACAGCTGAAATGGAAGTCATGAGCTTATAGGTCATTAATGCAGAGCAGGGCCTAAGGGTATCTTTAATAGTTCTGTCGAGGACATCCTTACAATGACTGCATTTTAGGGGAGTGGAAAGATTTTGTACAGAAGGACACAGCTGGATCTATTCTGAGAAAGGTTAGCTGGGACAGTAGAATGTCCCTGAGGAGATAATAAATTGCATTGGCCAATTTGGTAGAGCTGACTCTGAACTGGAGGAAATCCAGACAGCAAAAGCCTTTTTAATGGTAAATAATTCCCCCATTAATTGCTGAAAATACAGGTAGGCTTGAGGGAGTTTCAGTTTGACTCTTTTTTTTTAGGTAACTTACAGATAACAATGTACTGTGCTTGAAAATGACTCTCATGACTTTGATGAGGCTCAGGTTCAGAAGCATTCCTCTTCCCTTCCTTTTAGGAACCACCAAGGGAGGAGCAAGGCTAACAAAGTTAATGACTTGATGTCAGAAGTCAGAAGCAATGGATCTGAGGCAGGAAGGAAGCATGCCTGCCTCCTGCTATTGTACAGTGTAACTAGGAAGGCGCTGCATTAGCAAGAGTTTCGGCCTGGCCACACTTTTGTGAGGCTCTGAATAGAAGGTCATTGTCTCCCTCAGTTTTCCCTTCCAATCAATATTTAGCCTGCTCAGCACCTGCCAGAGCTGGCTGCCTCTGAACTTCATTGCTCTAAGTTACTGAGAAACTGGCTTATTATGACAACTCAGATCTCCCATCAGATCTGACCTGCAGCGGCTGCCGTCTCTTTCAATCTACTCTAAAATACAAAGATGACTCCAGCACACATTTACTGTACAAACCACAGCAGAGAAGCTCCTGATCAATAGGAACAGTAACAGATAATGAAGGGTTTTGGGGCCAAATATGTTACGTTGGACAAAAAGTAAATCTAATAAGGTCAAGGAAACTAGTTGTTTAAAAAATATATAGTTATGAGGACTTCTTGGTTAAAAAACAGAAGAGCTTTACTTCCTCATCTTTTACCAAGCAAAGTTCTAGCACAAACAGATTTTTCAGAAGGCTGTTTCACTTTTCACAAGACTTGGGTAAGACGTACAGAATCTGTAATGTCAATAGCCAGCCAGTAAGGTGTGGTTTTTTTGTTTGTTTTTGAGAGGGAGATATTAGATAAACAGAGAGTAACAGAGTGAATTTAGTTAAAGTTACCATAGAGACTCAGAGATTTACAGGTTCAGATGACTGCTAAGAGTATATGCAGCTTTTCATCCTTTGGTTACTTGTTTGATGGTAGCAAGAGTATAAAACCATCATGGCAGCAGCTTTAGGGGATGCTATGAGCTGAGTGAGCAAGGAAAAAATACTCTTGCCACGCTTTCATGTTGGTAACCCAAAAGAAGTCATCCCTTCCAGACTATTAGCTTTATAGTACATTCATCAGTACATTTTACAAAATTAAAATATTTATATTCATTTAATCATATCTGATTTATGCATGAAAGCAGGAACTGGGAAATAACGTTCTGCTTTTATCAAAAGCAATATTTCAATCTCAAACCTCAGATTATCTGTTTGAAAACCAGATTCCTGCTTTAATAAAACACAGCAGATTTTCATCCACTTCAAATGAACCTTCAGCCTCAATCTGAATGAATGCATTCAGCCCAGTTATTCCCTGGTCATGAAATTGCTTCATGAATTGCATCCTCTGCTGAAAAACAATATGATACCATTCCAATATCCTGTTCTCTTTTACTTCAGTTTAAAACTGATGAAAACTTTTTACTCCACAAAGCAGAATTGCTTTTACAGAAAATACTGTGAAAAATTATTTTACTATAGTAACCTATTTTGAATTCCTTTGGCTTTCAAGAGAGCAACTGCAAATCTGGCTGTGCATTTTCAGTGGGATAAAAATGGTTTTGGATGGCAACTATTTAAACTCTGTTTGAAGCAAGATAGTAGAAATGGTTCAGGAATAACAAGAATGAGGCTAACCCTATGACCAAAACTAATGAAGGATTATGAAAATGATAGTAATAATATAACCATGTATGTAAAATCCTCAGAACAGTAACAAAAACAGCAACAACAACAAAAACCACCAAGACCAATGTAGCCCTCTTTATTTGGTTCAGGTAGAAATTTCAAAATACTCTTGAAGAACATTTCTAAACTATCTCACTTACTTAGTAAGTACTTAGGAGCATAGATACTCCTAAACTAAACTTTTCAAAGTTTGCCAACTACTTGTGGAGGAGTTTTGATTCACCAAGAACTTTGTTGTGTCTGCCTTTGCATAGGTGCCTCAGGGGGAGGGAAGTGATACATTAGTTAAGGCACAATTTTTGAGGTAGGCTTTGTTCCAAGATCTGTCCCAACTTCCTCTATGACCTTGAAAAAAAAAAAAAAAAAAAAAAAAAAAACTAATTCCTCTATATTTCAGTTCCATTTCTATATAATGAGGACAAGGAAATAATGCTATCTCAAGAGCCCTGTGAAAAGAAATTAATTAGCAGTTGTAAAGTACTTATATACTGTGACCATGGCAATCTTCAGCCTGACAAAAATGGGGCACTGCGTATTAAGGGTTTTCTCCGTTCTGTACACCTACAAAAGTCAGTGCTATGAGCTTGATTCTTGAGCACTTGGCACTCATAAAATCAGTCATAGTCTGTTTCCACCCTATTTTCATCTGAAGGAGCACAGCTATATCAAAAATGGATTTTAAAGCAGAATGCTTGTTATACAAACATATTTTTTATTTGCTTGCCAATCCAAAAGCTAGAAGAAAATAATTCTGTTATAATTTTTATTCCCCTAAAAAAAACTTATCTTTTTTTTTTTCTTAGAAATAAAATGTTTTATAAACCAAAGTCAAGTACTATATTTTGGGGAACACTGAAAAAAAATAATTGAGCATCATATTCAGAAAACACCCATCAAAGGAGATTCCCTTTTACCTACTATTTTAGTAGCTGGCATGCTGTGCAAAATATGCACAGTGATCTCTTCTACAGGAGACAGGGCTTTAAATCTCATGGCTACCTCACACCTCCCACGTTCCACATTTCTCACCTATTCCCATTATTTCCATTTGAAACCTTCCTACAAATTCATCACAGACTCATAAATAGTTTGGGGATGACTTAAACTGGGGGTGGGATTGGCATATTTAGTATTCATGCAACATTTTTAGAGATTTTAAAGACAAAAACAACATTTTTAAAAAGTATTGGCAACTGTTGAGTGACACCACGCATATATGTAGAACTATTTTTAATGTATTTATACATTACCTATTTGTGTTACCAGAAAGTTAAGCATTCAGGTGAATGCTTTAGTCTATTCTGAAATTTCGAATAGTTAATTTTCTGTATTATGAGTACTCACACTTTAAGAATATTCGGTACCACTTGAGAGGTTACACAAGTCTAACTCATTCCTGTGGGTTGTGTACTATGAATATAAATTTGTCAAACAGAACATGGATCAGTTGCTGTCTGAAAGGAAAATGGGAAAAAAGACACAAACAGAAAAAAAATTTAACTCTTAGGCAATTTTAGCATTGTTCTCTGGGAATGTATACTAGATCTTAAAAATAATTGTTCATTTCAAACACTCATATTTCTAGAATGGGATTTAAGGGTACACTTTGAATAATATTTTTGATAATTTGAATAATTTTTGATGTAATATAGTTTCAAATTAGTTCACTGGGAAACATTTTTGCCTTGCCAATAACAGATGTTAAATGTTATTGATGAAAGCCTCAATTTCACAGAGAAGATCCTATTGTTAAAGATTTCCTTGATGCTTCAAAAATGTAAAGAACTCTTAATGACTGTTTCAGGCACACGCATTTTGAAATGCTCAGAAAACATACGAATTTATGTTTGAATTACTATTATATGTACATATATGTACATATGTTCACCATATACTCTTAATTCAGGAAGTTATCTATACATTTCCATAACTTATGGCATTCCCATAGCATAACATTATCACGTGATATATATAATCAGCAACTAGCACATTTTCTAATCCGACAGAGAGAGCTGCAACAAAGATGATGGAGAACAGTAAAAAATATATTTACACCAGAAAGAATAATGTTGACTGAACTACAGAAGTTATAGACTGAATATGTAAACTGAAGAATGCTTAAGTGTGTTCAATACTACTCCCTTCCTGATGCTTAATCAACACCCCGTGCCTTTTTTTTTTTTTCCTGAAAAAGAAAGGTTCTTTCTCTCTAAACTTTTCTGCAGGAATTTGAGATATTGACAGCCTGGCAGTATAGAGACTTGTTACAAAAGCAAGACTTTATAAATGAGATTTTGAAAGACAGCATAGAAAGGTTAGCACTCTAGATTTAACATAATTTAATATACATGCATACCTGGATTTTGGAGGAAAAAAAAAATGCTACCTTCACTGCCTTTAGAAATTGTCTGACGTTTTTGGCTGAGATTAAAAAAAAAAAAAAAAAAAAAAAAAAAAAAAAACCTAACTCCAGGTATTACTGTTTAGCATATAGTGTCAGGGCTTTCAGTAGCTGCTGCATAATGGACAGGATTATAAATATTTCAGGCTTCTGCTATACCATCATAAAAATATGCTTCTTGTCTTTTATCTTTGGAAATGACAATTTTAGACATTTATCTCACTTCTCCCTAATTCTGATGATTAAAAAAAAAAATGCATCAGATGCATCTCAAAGCTTTGAAAGGTCAGACTTTTATATATATATATATATATATATTAGAACTAGACATAAATCCCATCATTATGCTGCAGTGATGTGTGAGATTTAAATTTCGGTTAACACCAATAAACACTGAGGAGTTGTCCTTCCTATATAATGACGCCAGTTGTGCACTGTGGGGTTTGTTGTGTGTTATTTATTACTCATCATCCAAGGGCTGTACAAATCTACAGAACAAGAACTTCCCCCTCCCCACCCCCCAAAAAATAAAATAAAATAAAATAAAATAATAAAATAAATAAAATAAAATAAAATAAAATAAATAAAATAAAATAAAATAAAACCCCACATAACTGATTTTAGATATATATATATGCAAAATGAAATACAATCATGTCAATTATCCTTCTGCATCATAAGCCCATCCATGGACTCAACAGGCTCCTTAACAGATAAAATGTTATCCTAGCTGTGTTGCTTCTATAGCCTTACAGCTCCATTTGTATTAGAGGAAGGAACAAGTCCTGATAGTTCTGTGAACAGCACATGAATCTGTTGCACATGTAAGCCCTGATCTTCTCACGAGTGTGTGGTCTTTCAGAACACAGTGTATTACAAGACCAGAACCAAATTCCCAGGTTCCCAGGGTTGGTTTGTTTATTTTCAGTAGAACTTGTTTATTTATTGGAAACTACCTGAGTTCCCAGGGAGACAGAATACCTATGTTTATTTGGTGCCCTGTTACACATTTATGATGGTTGCAATAATTCAAAACTGTGTTTAACAAATGAGAGTATAAAACAACAACAAGAAAAGCTTTTAAAACCATGCATATTACCCTACCCTACCAAGTTCAACAAAAATAACTTGTCTGTTTTTATATTAACTTTGTTGTGCAAGTTGATATAAAGGGGTTGAATTCTCTTGCCAAAATCACAGTACCATGAAATCAGAAAGGAAACTCTTAGAAGTATGGTTAGATTTGCCTAATTTATAGCTGTTATTTTAGTGAAAAATACTGGCAGGCACTATTAAGTTGAAGAGCTATTGGAGGACTGTAAGAGAACCAGTAGGGGATCCATGTAGCACAAAATATTTATTGTATCTTCTGCATCAGGAAAACAGGCAGTGACAGATGGTGCAGAATGAGAAGTTCACAGCAAATGCTCCTACTTTAGATTATGGATATTTTTGTGGAACAGAATATACATATCTTAGTACAAAAATCCAGCCTTAAATTTGAAATCCAAATGAATATTCAAGTTCCATCTCCCCTGTCCACTATGTATGCTGCTCAAGATAGGCAAGCTGGCTCAAAAAACGTAAGAAAAGACTGAGCTTCCACCAAATACAATTTTGATTTTCAGGTAAAAATGTTTTTGATTATTGTTTGAATTATCTGCATACTTCAAATTCCTCTTTGCCTGTATGCTTACTTAGAACAAGACCTTTGAAGTATTGCATTGTAACTCAAATGAGCTCAGGAAAACATCGTAATTTCAATAGAAAACATATAATGGGAAAAGCTTTGTGTAATTCTGTTCTTTTACACATTTATTTCTACGCCAAATCATGCAATATAATCGCATCGCTAAAAATTATTGCATTATTAATATTAGCATAGTCTATACAATTTTGATATAACCGTAGCTTATACATATTTTGGTTACTCTTCCCAAGGAATGATAAAAAGATCTAAATAAGAGAAATAGATTTAAATAGACTGTTACATGGACTTGAAGGCCTAATAATTCAGGCGTTTTTGGACACTGTATGTAAACACACAAATCTTGAGTGATTTCTGTCACCAACCTGATGTGAGTTGCATTGCTTTCCGTGTTATCCACTCACTACACCCTATGAATGTCATTCGGTAGTAATTACACATATGATTTTAACACACATGCATTGTCTTTTGTGATTTAAGAAAACGATGCTGATGGTATCATCTGTCATAAGTAATCTAAAGAGAAGTATACCACTGGTTATGACCATAGTGGAAAGAGACTGGAATTAGTACATTAGATACTTTTGATTCAGATGAACACCTGCTTTACCTTGCCTCTGAAATTTAGCTACTCCTATTCCAACTGTTAAGCAGCACTCTACTGTCAGTATTCCAGCTGCTGATAACAATTTCACAAGTGTCTTCTTTGCATCTATTTTCCTGAACAACATACTCATTCTTTCATACTACAAGCTATACTGGCTTTTCAGTGCCTTCCAGCCCCAAAAAAAGCTTCACAATTGCAAGGAACAAGTTCAAGACATCAATAAATTCCCTTGGGCAATAAAACTTTCACACTCACAGGTTGGTCTCTCCACAGTGTTGGGTGCTTTTGTGAGCATGTTGCCTACATTTATTTCTGCTTCTGACAAGATGCCCAATAGCACTTCATATGCACATCACTGGTTCCAAAGTCACCAGCGTGTGCGTCGAACAGAACACAATAGACGATGTAGCATGGAAAGTAAAACAAACCAAGACTGTAAACAAGAACACTAAACAGTAGCTGCTGCAGTCTTAATTTTACCTTTTCCTCTTTCAGATGGTGAGGATGATGACATTTTGACATCCTGCGATATTTCTTGTCTTTATATATGAAAGAATTCTTCATATATAAATGGAAAGGTCATCATTTCCCCTAGACTCCATCCAGTCCTAGACCGTAAGTGATTGTTATGATGCCTAGCAACTTTTGAGATGAACCTGTGCCTGTCAATGCATTATTGGTACCTTCATAACAACACCTACAATTTTTAATTAAGTGCTGGGAAGATCACTGAATTCATTCACTGTTCCTTAAACAATATAGTTTTAAAAACATTCTTCTTCTAGTCCTTCCCTTGCCTATCCACCTTCTGTTCTACTGCAGTGAGCTCATATTTCTTTTCTTCTTAAAGAATCATTTTGTGCCTCTCATCTCCTTTGTAAATGTTCACTCTCTACTCCAGGACTGGATGACAGTTTCATCACTTCTGCATGACTAAATACAAATGAAGCTCTAAGACATTTTGGGAAAGCCCTTCTATCAAGAAATGACATTCCCATTCCTTGAAAGCAAATTTTAAAATGAAATGAAATGAAATGCTTTGAGTACATGTATTTAAAGTTATTTAAGCATTACAAGAGATTCTTTTCTGTTTTTCTCTACAAATAGTTTAATACAGGTGTGTTCAGGTGTTCTACCTTAGTTGAAATGGAGAATGCTCATTAGAATTGTAAAGTCTTTCCCTAGCTTCCAAACGGCATTTTACAACAAAATATCAATAACATCACTGAAATAGAATCTCAAGTGCGTTTACTGTATTTTCCCATTTAAAGCACTGTGTGCTTGTTAAGGTAAAAAACAACATTCTCAATGCAAACTTTTAATTGAATTTTGTGTTTAATTGTTTTCAGTCTAATTTTCCACAAGGGCCATCATATTAGAAAGTCTGTTATTTTTCATCTCAAATCAATAGGAAATTTTTCATTGAGTTCAGTGGGAAAAAGTCAAGTCTTGAAGAGAACATCATCAATTCAGTACAAGCCCAAAACTTTATGTGACCATTTAAACTGTGCATACTTTTTCACAGAGTGTTTTCATCCAGACTCAGGTGATAGGATTTGCATCTATTGGAAAGATATCTTTGCAGACTTCTTTATAGAAAGTGATTTTAAAAAGTGACTCTCAGATGTTTTTTTTTTGTCTTATGTCTTACCATATGATACAATCGAGGTAATAAGCAATGTGAATGCAATCTAAACACACTGCCAGCTGTCTCAGACAGCTCACACCATGCTATTAAAGACTCTTTCTGTCTCATTTTAAACGACATTGCAACAGACATGTTCTGAACTGTTTTTATTTTCTTCCTTTTTAGGAATGTGTTCTTTGTACTTCAAGGAAACACCAAATAAGGTGTTAATGATCATCTTCCCCCTAGATAATTAAAGAACTTTCCTCAGAAATATCATGCTGTTGTTCAAGCTTTTATACAATGATTACCAGCAGATATCAAGTATTTACACTGAATATGACGCAAATTAACCTATTGGGAACCTCATTTCTGCTATGTACTTATATGGTTATGAATTAACATATGTACCCATCTAAATTTGAAGGTGGAAATTGTTTAGCCTGCTGCAACTGGAAAGGTATTGCTACATCTCATAAAAGACACAGATTCTCTTCTGGGCTACCATAAACAAGTTGCTAAAATCAAAATAGTTGTCATAAAATACAGGTAAATCACTCAGCTTCTCTATATTACTTTTTTCTCAAGTTCTTTTCTCCCTTTTCTTTCTTTTCTCTACCTTTTCTTTCACCACACCCACAGGCCCCTTTTTTCTGCTTAACAACATGTAGTTGTTTTCCATATTCTTTGTCTTCTGTGACCAATAAGCTATTTAACATCAGTTCTGTAGCCTAATTTAACACATTTTACTTTGAAATTCTCAGATGTACAGACCTATGAACCTCAGAGTTTATCATATTTAATATAATCATATTTAAAATACATTTGAAAATAGTCCAATAATGTAATATAATTTTTATGCTGTTCGCAATTTTAAAAGTTTGCTAGATATTATACACAACTATAAAATAGGATATTGATGTTCTAAAAAAATCTGATAGTAATTTAACAATTTACTTTTGAAAGGATTGCAATGGTCGTACTGCTCCATGTAAAACAGGTAGCTTGACTAGTACTCTGAGTTTGATTTTGAGAAACAATACTGAATAGAGAAGTAACAGTATATAACAGTCCTGTGGTTTCCAAATCTAGGAAGGGGGTCATTGAATACCTATGACTAGTAAGAGATTTAGCAAGTGACAATATCAAAACTTGCTCAAATCAGAAAGGTTTCAGAAATGCAGTGATGTGGGGGAAGAAGGGGAAGCACTGAGCCCTAAATTGCTTTCGAAGACTCAGCGAGATTTTTGTCCTCAAGTAGCAGGTAATGTGACTTGCCCAACATTATAGCCAGAAACATGCATTATCTTTTGTTGTTGTTTTTGTGTTTATTTAAGAGAGGAAGTTCTCCAAACAGAGGCAATCTAACCACAGAATCTTAGACCAAGACTTTCAAAAAAAGGGTTTCAAGATCAGATGTGCCTTCACTTCTCTCAGTGGTGCACATAGTGAGCAAGTAATATAATGCCTTTAACAGCTTCTTTTCATGGATAGTGCCTCTATTGATTTAACAAGTTGCTCAAGCTCTTCAGTGTACTCAGGAGGAAACCCTGGGTACCCATGCACACTGATGCAAAGTGGTCTCTTAATGGATATTCATTTCTTGGAAATACATACAAACGGTTCTCTAATGCGCCAATGCATATGAATACCAAACAAGTGGATGTGAAGTGATCCAGAAATTACAGAGATTAGAAAATCTTAAGGTGACAACCCTGTATCTGTCCTAAATTCTGGCAATATTTCCCATACAATGGTATGAAGCTCAATGACAAAGAGCCTATATTTAGGATTAAAAATATAATAATAATAAACCTTTGAGTACCTCCCTCAACCGTTACTCAGTGATGCTGACTGTAATCTAGAAAAAATTAGTTCTCAGAACTGCTATAAAATTCCGAAAAACAAATTGCTACAGCCAAGATGTATTCCCCTAACTTTCAGCTAAGTCAGGTCACTTGCCTGGTCACCAGCCTGTACTTTACACTGTGTGTGATATTCCCAGATGAAAAACTGCCCTTTCAGGCAGTAAATTAACCTGGCATGAGATTGCCTCAAACATTTGAATATATGAGCACATTTAAAATTATTTGCTTATACATTTCACTTTTGTCTAAAAATTTTGTGAAAACACCGCAAAAAGGAATAAGGCAGTAATAAACATCCCAGTTTACATTTCCTCTGGATAGCTTGTATTATTTCTTATTTGCATTTAAGTCAGGCAGCTTTTTCATCCCCGAAAATTGCTCCTAAAGGTAGCCATGAGAATGAAAAGTAGAAATAAGTAATCCTTGATAATTTTTCTCAGCTATCTCAGCTAGGAGACAGCAGTCTAGGATCATTCTATAGTCATTTCTGTGTGATTTGCAGTTGTTTCCTAGAAAAGACTAAGAGCAACATTTTGTGCAGATAGTTCTGCCCAGCCACTTGTCAGCTTTTACAACTGCCACAACCTGATTTGGAGGCTGATTTGGACACTGCCCGGGCTTTTAATGGGACTGAGGATGACCTGGTGGTATGAGCTCATTCAAAATCAATCCAGCTTGCTGCAGCTGAAGAAGGAATAATTCTGAGAAATAGACAAGTCTGTTGGAAAGAAAGATACATGAGAAGAGGTCAACCAAAAGCTTCATAGAGCCCCTGCATTCTCTGGGGTTGGACAATCCCCTATTATCTAGCAGATACCTGGTTTAAGAGTACATGCTGCATTCTCTGCATAAGGATGTCTGCTCACACAATATCCTGGAGTTAGAAGTGAACTGTTATCTCTCCAATACAGAAGTAAGAATGTTCCATGTACTTGATCATGGAAAATAAGAAAAGATTTCTATTAGGGTTCTAACAGTCCTTAGATCAAATCCTATCAAATGTTACTGAAAATATTAAACCACCTATATCTAAACCATCTTATTAAGTCTAATCAATATCTTTGTAATCATTAGGTAAATCTAGTCTTCAAATTATGTTAGAATTTATGGAAGCCAACTACAATATCCTTTTTAAAATGTATTAATAATATTTCTATTTTGACAGGTAATTAAGAAACATATTTCCAGATGTTTAAGGCATCAAGTGAGTCAGTGGACACTATGAAATAATTAGGATTGTCTACAGTCAAGGCTCTTATTAAAGTGATTTCCTAATGAATTAAAGCTAATTTAAGGTACCTAAATTTTGCCAAGATTCTGCTGAAGAACACCTCAGCAGAAGTGCTTTTCTTCTGTTCCAGCATGCTGCCTGTAAGCAGTTTTCAATGTGGCTGACACATATTAGTTTCCAGGCAAATCTAGTAATCATCAAAAACCTCTAAGTTTATGTGGTGAGTCATTCCTCAAAACATTACCAGCAGCGTACCCAAAGAGTGATCTAAAAGAAAGAGCCTGACTAACCAAATTCATGTAAAATGGAGGGTTGAGCATTTTACTTGTTGATTTGTTTGGATTCTGTTGTCTTAGTTTCATGGAGGCTTCAGGTAATTGGGCTTTCATTCAGTTCTAACTCACTTCTCAGTTAATCCTCCTTGGCATTCATAATAGTTACATACGGACAAGAAGAACAGAGCAATCGGAAAAATCTGCAAACACGGAAAAGCTGTCATTTTTACCACACTAGCATTTGCTGCATGGATACAAACCTAAAATCCAAACTTCAGATCAGTTATGCAAGTATTTTCTCACACTTTAACACTGAATAATATTGTAGCAGGAGTACTAGACCTTTACTGATAATGCTGCCAACATGACATAAAAATAGTCTACAGTCCATTTTAAGATCAACTCAATATGCCAATCAGTAATTTACAGGAAACTCACAAGCTGAGAAGACAGAATTAAACAAGAGTTCTATTCTCAAATCTTTCATCTTTTTTTCCTGTTGTGTTAATTGGAATTTGCAGATTTTTACCACACCACAAAATTTGGGCACTCCTGAAATACCACTGAAAAAACACACTTTTTAAAAAATAGTCACAATGGAGATTTCTTCAGTCACGTAGTATTCTCCTGCAAATCATTTTTGCAGTTCCAGTCAAGGTACTTGTGATCAAGGTGCTTGTGATCAAGGTACTAGTTATGCAGAGGATATGTATTTAACTATACAGAAAGGCAAAACAACCACTGTGAACAAACGCGGCAAACCACTGTAAACAGAAAGTCATTCCAGTAAGGTAGTGGAATTTAATGCACCAATGCAAACACAGTTCTGCTAATTTAGTTTCTAAAGTTACATATTTAAAGGACTTGTATTTTATAAATGAAAAATAAATGTGAGCAGGAATGCTACGTTATTTTGTTAATAAGAAAGGATATCTTTCCTCTTCACCTCTAAGCAGGGTGATCAGTGTCTTGACTACGTTGCTTACAAGTGAAATGGAACTTGTTCTGAAATAGTGTTTTGGTTTATTTAGTTCAACAAGCCTAATAAACACAAGTTACAAAGCAAATGCAGCATAGAAGTATTTGTGAAGGACTGAAATATTTAGAAACTGCTTAAAATTAAGCCTACGTAAATATACTAGAGAAGCACTGTGCATGACAAATTATTTACCTTAGCTTCCAGCCAATCAACTGGTTTAGATTCTCATCTGTATGTCAGTGTAGATCCATTTCAAGCACATTCTAGGAAGAAAATTTTCATGAGATATTTTGGAAAATCAGAGCACTATGACTTCAGATTTTGCTGTCTCTATTAATGATTTTTGTTATTTTATATATATTGGCACATTACCACATATATATTGGCACATTACCACATGGCAGTACAGGAACCTATATAGCAACTTTATTATCGGCTCTTTTGACAATGCAATTTTTGCTCTGTCATTACAGATATAATTGAATCTGTGATACTATACATGTGAATGTACCTTTGAATGAACTTCTTTTTAACTCTGGAAGTAAAGGACATAAGAAAAAGAACATGTCAGGACCAGTGTGTTAGCTTGAGATGGCTTCCTGTAAATGCTTTAACTCAGTGAAATAGTGGTAGAGGTAAACCAAATATAAAGTGATGAAAAAAAAAATCAAAATAAACTGATGGCAGATCAGATATGACACAGAGATTTTGTAAAAGGCCTTGTGAAAATTTCTGCCAAAAATTGTGCTTGCTTAAGAGGAAAGAAATAGACTGATCAGAAAAATAAGCTTACTCTACAATTCAGAACAACAGACTTTCAATTATAGCAGTATATACTTATTTTCTTCCCTATTACCTAAGAGTCTAGTCTGAATAACACAGATTTCCCAGATCTATACCATCAAGATACACAAATGTGTGTGTCTGTGTCTGTGTTCAGGTCTAAGCAAGGAGGCAAACTAATCTCAAAATCTTATTCTTCAGAATGTCTCACAGAGTCAGCCATGTATTGAAATTTTAAATTTACCATAATTTTTCCATACTTTCAATGGGATACCTCAGGATATAGAAATTTTAACAAGAAAAATAACCAGCTCTTAAAAATAGTGTTTTTAAGAATGGCATGTCTTTGTGGCTTATTTACTATATTTAACCCAAAATAACTTTTTTTTTTTTTGCATTCTTCGTTAGAATACTTCCTTTGCATTCACCCTAATTTTGTACAGTACATGCCCAGCTACTTAAGTTTTTCATATTAACATCAGCTTCAGTTCTTTTCTCCTTTTCTTAGCAGTTCCTGATGTGTCTCCAGCACACAACTCTCATGAGCTGTAGCAGAAAATTGTGTCCCAGCCAGAGACATCATCCAGGAAAAGACCATCAGACCACACAACAATGTAGGCCCTGAATAGTAATAAAATTATACCAAGGTAAAACAGGGAGGAATTTTGCAAAATCATTTATTATTTTCCCTATGGAGAATTACAGGGTTTTTTGTTTGTTTGTTTGTTTAAATCACATTCCTGTTCCAAATTACACCCAAACATCTTGGCTAGTAGCAACTCTCTGAAGTGAACAATGTAGAAAAGGCGATTGGGAAAATCCTTACCGTATTCCTCTGATACTCTCCCTTTGCACTGCTAGAATTACTTCTACATTTCTGTATGTCACCATAGACCTAAGGTGGGGGCAGTATTTAAAGAAAACTATGTTGTTGTGGTGATTTCACACTGATGGGCAGCTAAGATGCAGCACTCTCACTCGCCCTCCCCAAAAGAACAGGGGGAAAAAATACAATGAAAAAAGGCTCATGGGTTGAGATAAGTACAGGGAGATCCCTCGTTAATTACCATCACAGGCAAAACAGACCAGCATAAGGGAGATTAATGCAATTTATTGCCTACTAATATCAGACTAGAGCAGTGAGAAACTCAAAACAAACTAAAAACACCTTCCCCCCATTCACCCTCTTCTACCTCCTCCCCCCTGAGTGGCACAGAGGAACAGGGAATGGGGGCTGCAGTCAGTCCCTAACGCTTCATCTCCACTGCTCCCTCATGGTGACTCTGCCCCTGCTCCATGTGGGGTCCGTCCCACGGGATGCCGTCCTTCCTGAAAGAGGAGTGGTCAGCAGGTCAAGGGAGATGATTGTCCCCCACTACTGTGCTGTTGTGAGGCCCCACTTGGAGTTTTGCATCCAGGTCTGGGGACCCCAGCACAAGGATGTGGATCTGTCAGAGCAGGTCCAGAAGAGGGCCGCAAAGATGATCAGAGGGCTGTTCAGCCCGGGGAAGAGAAGGCTTCAGGGAGACATTATAGGGGCCTTTCAATACTTAAAGGGGGTTTATAAGAAAGCTGGAGAGAGACTTTTTACAAGGGCATATAGTGATAGGACATGTGGTAATGATTTTGAACTAAAAGAGGGTAATTTTAGATTAGATATAAGGAAGAAATTCTTCACTCAGAGAGTGTTGAGGCACTGGAACAGGTTGCCCAGAGAAGTTGTGGACGCCCCGTCTCTGGAGGTGTTCAAGATCAGGTTGGACGAGTCCCTGGGCAACCTGATCTAGTGTGTGGCATCCTTGTCCATGGTAAGGAGGTTGGAACTAGATGATCTCTAAGGTCCCTTCCAACCCAAGCCATTCTACGATTCTGTGATCCTATGTGGGCTTCTCACAGCAGCTCTTCAAGAACTTCTCCTTTACATTGGAGTCCATCCTTCAGAAGCAAAGTGCTCCATCATGGACCCCTACAGGCTGCAGCTCCCACCAGACCTCTTGCTCCACCATGGGTCCCTCTCCACTGGGTGCTGCTCTGGTCCAGAGTCTCCTGCTGTGGGGGCTCCCTGTGGGCTGCAGCCTCCTTCAGGCTACATGCACCATGGGCTCCTCCATGTACCCCAGTGGGCTGCTAGAAGACAGCCTGCATCACCATGGTCCTCTTCATGGGCTGCAGAGGAACTTCTGCTCCAGCGCCTGGAGCACCTCTTGCCCTCCTTCCTCACTGACCTTTGTGTCCGTAGGGTTGTTTCTCTCTCAGCTTCTCAGTCCTTTCTTTCCCAGATGCTGTTGTGCAGTTTTTTCACTTCCTAAATCTGCTCTCACAGAGGCACAACCAGTGTTGCTCCTTGTCTCAGCTTTAGCCAGCAGCAGGTCCCTCTTGGAGCCAACTGGAACTGGCTCTTATCAACTAGACTATTCTCACAAAAGCCATCCCTGCAGCCCCCCAGACATTGCCATGTAATCAATACATTTGTATTTACAAAATAAGCAGAAAATAAATTCTAAGATTCCTTTGACTTGAAAATGAGGCTTAGACCCCAGGCATATGTATTTGTCAAAAACACTGTGGGAGAAGACAGAGCAGCATCTGTAAGGTTACACAGTGCTGCACTAGGATTATAGACACAGGTATCCTGGTTGTCCATCTCCCCCTGCACTTCAATGGCAATGAAGCCATTTGCTGTCGCCACCTCCCTTTGTTTTCCCTTCCTTCTCCACAGACACAGACTGAATGTGTGGCCTGTACTTCTCTGCTCCTGCCTCAAAGTGTGAATGGAGATGGCACAGGTAGCTTGTCCTACACCTGCATTTTGCAAGAAGCTATAACAGAGGCAGAATTATGTGCCCCTGCCTGCACTCTTATTTGTTGCATGGCAGTTAAAAATGAATTTGATTAATAACCAAGCTGTAAAAGTTTTGTTTTGTTTTTATAAACTTGTTTTCCCTTTCATTATAACTATCGTTAAGTATTTCAGTACATACTGTTTTATTTTCTTCTGTTAATATTTTCCACTTTTCATTTGTATTAACACTCTACATTCTCATCGTTTTTGACATTTGTTCATCCCTCGTCTTCTTGTTTTCTTTGTCAATTATCACTTATACACATCATGAATCACTTTAGCGTCTGCTCAGTCTTTCAAAGCATTAATCATTAACTTTTTTGATAAACAAATATTTTTAAAGAGCTGCATATAATGGATTATTTAAGACCAGTGTATAAGATTTCCACCAGAAATTCCAGTATTACCCTTCTATAGCAGTGTATAGGACTACAAAAGTCCTGAATTGTGGGGATGTCAAGGCTCTTGTGTAGGTGGGGCAGAACTATCTGTTTCTGGAGTAATGCAGTAATTGTTGCAATAGCAGTTATCCCACAGAAAGGGGATGAGGAAAATTTTGTCCTGTCTCTTTTTGTCTGTCCTACTATTGGGATAATGGAATCCATAGCTTTGTTATGTCACTAGTTTATGAAATCACAACTAAATGACCTCAAGGCTCTAATTGAAAATGTGTTTGACTCAGAGCTATAAAGGCAATTCAGTCCTAACTGGGTAAAGGTTAGGCATTTACACTTCTTTGTAATGAGTCCTTATGCTTTTAGAAGTAACAAAGCCAAATCCACCCTGACACTAAAACATTTTGTTTTGTTTTGGGGGAGTTTCTTGTGCTTTTTGGTAGATATTTCTAATAAACTATTGTTTTGGGTTTGTTGAGATTGCTAGTTCTGCTTACATAAACAGCCTGACTGCTGAATGCATATCCATGGTAACTGATTTAATACAGAATCAGACTGCAGTGGTGATAACTTGGTGTCGTTAATGTCAGTGGCAGATCTCCTGCTGATTTCAGTGCTGCCAGTAATATTCCTGCTCTCATAAATTGTGCACAGAACCCTAACTATAGTCAGTGTTAGTCAGATATCAAGCATATTTAGAAATATATGCTTAACAAGGTTTCCGTATCAGAGAATTACCTGTTATCGCTCACATGTTAACACCTCTAAGATTCTCTATCTGAAATACATTGAAACTTCCTGTACAACTTGAGCTGGAATCTGATGTTACATTCTCCTCGTGTACTTCCAAGCAAAGTTAGATCTATCTTTGACATTTCTCTCATCTTTGAGACTGTTCCTGCACACCTTTGAACTATACAATTAGTATCTCAGGTTCTGGTGCCTCAAGTGATTTTCATCTGACAGTCATTTATTGAATACATTATTTATGATGTCATTGATGCTCAGCTATAGCATTAATGCTCATTATTCTTCCCAGCTACTTTCCCCCTAATCCAGTCAATGAAGAGAAGTCTTGCCTTAATTTCAGTAATATACGAACTCTGTGAGGTTGCTCCAGATGACCAATGAATTGCACAACTCAATACCAATCTCACGGCCCTCTTTGGAGGCATTACAGCAAAAATCCTTATTGTCCTGTTACAGCCTTGTATGATATCTGTTATAGAATGTCAGCTGTCTTTCACTACACATTACTACATGCTGCTTAAAAACTCTTAGAATTATTTTTCTAATGACTTCGTGAACATAATGTTTCTCCTAAAAAATTTTCTTTAAATTTACCACAGTTCCATACCGTAGTTCACTAATTTTCCATTGTATCTGCCCAAGTTCCCACTTTCTCCTGATAGACAAATTTAAGTGCTTGTAAGATTTATTTTCAATGACCTCACTGGTAAGCCTAAGTACAACTCAATTTTTTTTACTATAATTACTTGTTAATTTATGGCCTCTCAAACAACACGAGTATTCACTGTCAATGATTTAAATATAAAGGCATTGTTTTGGGTAGGAAACATGAAAAAAAAAGATTGGTTTTAAGAAATTAAATGAGGATGTTGCTGTATTTTCGAGGGACTTCTGCATAGCATAATGCAGTATTTGGCATTCACATTTGCCCAAAATAGTCCTAAAGAACAGAGGCAATAGGAATACCATCAATAAAATAATCTTAATTAAAGAGAAACAATTGTGTCCCCATTGTTGCAGAACTCCAAGAATTATGAAACAAGCATACTAAATTCATTTGATTTGTAGTATCAAGAATTCTTTGCGTCTGTAGATTTTGGAAGCTTCCAAAATACTATGAAAGGTCTTGGTTTTAATCAGCATGGGTTATATGTATCTGACTGTATATTCAAAATGAAATCTGTTACCCACTGTAATATTTTCATGACTAGAAATAAACTTGATGTTTATGAAACATAAGAAATCTACCCATATGAGAATGGATATTGTCTTATATTTACAAAAACTTTTTGTGGGGATAAAAACCTAAAGTCAAGTTAGGGCTTGAGATAACTCTTGAGGAATTCCAGGTTAGAGAATCTACTCTTACACAACCACACACCACAGATGAAGCACATGTACACTTTTTTGGATAGACTTGATTTGGACTGTTCCAAATTCAGTCCTGTGGGTCCCATCTGTTTCTGGAATTAAATTGCATAATCTTAAAGTCCTTCTATGAAAGGCTACGACATTGACTGCCAGAGAGTAATGATTGATAGGATTTATGGGCTGCCTTAGCCTGCTAAAGAACTGTGCAGATAGCAGCAGCTGGGCTGCCGTTTTCACAAAGGGCAAGCAAGGACAGGTCAGGGAGCGAGCGCTCTTGTCAGTAAGGAGACAGTGCTGGTGATTAGACTAATTAAACTCATTTTCTGTGCCTAGTTACAGAAGATGAAGGAAAGAATTTCCTCTTCTCTTTCGTTCCTCAAAAAAAAAAAAAAAAAAAAAAGAAAAACTTTACCTTTTCTGGAACCAATAGTACCTTATGTCATGAAGCTTTATTTTAAGTATGTGTGTGTGCGTGCGCATACATGTGTATACACAGCCCTCTCTTTTTAAGGAATCTTAAAAGAGAAGATTGTAAGCAATTTTTCACAGGTCCTTTTGAAATTCAGAGTAAAACACTGTTTTCTTAGACATCAGTTTGGTGTGGCTTAAGGTTGGTAATTCCAAGCATGCTGCTTTGGCTAAGCTAACATCTAAAAAAGGACAGTTTGCCAGGAGCTATAAAAAGTGAAATAAGTCATTTCTATCAATACTAATTATGTGACTGAAGCAAGGGTAAATTAGTTGACTCTGTAGTCAATATTCTCAGAGTGGGCTGTTTTTTATGTCTTTATTATTGTATATTCTTTCATAGAATGAAAAGTTTCAGTGCCGTGTTGTAGCTGTTACCCTTTTTCCCTCAACTTCTTTAAAGTTTTTCCTGACAGTAAAGTATCTGAATCACATATAATTAATCTGAATCAATTTGTACTGGAGCTATAGCTCAATTCACTTGTGTCTAAGGAAATATAACAAAGCTAATTATACAAATTTTTGAAACAATTTTCTAAAATGGATGTTTTCATGATCTGAGTCCTGTTTCCAGTGGGGCAATTAAGAAAAAGGTTGTAGATTCAAGGTATGTTTGCTAAGAAATGAATGAAACACAGTAATTTTCACTGTTGTGAAAGACATGCTCTTCCACTGATGGATAAACATCTCTAGGTAGAGGTTTCCTAGAAGAATGGCCCAGAATCCTATCTGTCAATTTTAAGAAAATAAACACAAATGCAGATGTATTGAATAAAATGACAAATCTTTTAGAAGATGTTGTACATTATCATTATAATTATTTGGCTGAAATGTTTTGGCTTCATTTCACTGATATTAATGAAAATTTGCCTTTTTTTTTTTTTTTTTTTTTGTACAGAAATCCAATAGTAAAAGTAGCAGAAAGCATAGTTCTATGTGTAAATCATTTAGCACTCAAACCACTTGGTCATGCAGAAGATCAGCTTTAAACCTAGGTAAAGTTTTTCATCAAAGATCAGATAGTCTGAAAATGATTTCAAGGGCTTTTTTAAAGAAGATGCTTCTATCTGATATCATTGCTATAAAAGGTAAAAGCTGAATAGTTATGAGAATTCAACTACTAAACCCTAAAATCTTTGTATCATTTAAATAGCTCAGTTCAAGAAAAACAGAGCACTATTTTCTATGAAAAAGACACAATCAAAGAAAACAGACATAAGAAGAAAAATCTTTCAAAAAAAAAATCAAAACCCAATGTAAATATATAAAACTCTGCTTTTTTCACATATCTCACAATATTGTTTAAATATACCACCACTCAACAATCAAAGGATACTTTCTTTATTTTAATGAATCATAAAAAAACTCCTGATGAAAAGCAGGTGATATTTACAGTAATTAAGAAAAGTTACATAAAGCTGTTGAAAATGATAGGAGTAAACAACAATGCAATGGCTGCCAAAACCATACTGACAGAGGAGTAGTTAGGAAGAAGAATAAAACACAGGGTACAAAAATCCCATTTCAGTTTTGAACACAATACACAAAATATTCAGCTTATCCCCACAGCATTTTTGTGCATATCTGAGCTGGGACAAGCAACGGTAACAAATACAGCTGTTTCTAAGACTACATACAGTAGACTGATAACTCTCATTTCCAGAAATTAAACAGTGGTTTGTAAATTTTCTATTGATTCTTTTAATAGAATGACAAAGACATATTCTGAGCAGTGTATATTTTGTGTAAGAGGAAGGGAATAAATTAACAATATGATTGTATTACTATGTGATATGCCATTTTGTTTTCAGAAACCCTTCAAATTTTCTCAGTGTTCTCACTTCAGGAGGTGAAATGGAAGAAAATGACAGTAGTCCCAAAACACAGCACATTTCCTTCACTATTTTCTTGGGCCTTGTAAGAAGAAAGTTTTTAACCAAACGGAAAACAACATTAGCAATAGATGCAATATGAATCTTCCTGAGGGGTTGAGAAAACAAACAAACAAACAAACAAAAACAACAATGCAATGAAGAATAATTTTATTTTTTTACAGCCTCAACAGGGTCCCATTAACTTAGAAGACAAAACTACAAAGCAGGTCATACTAGGCTTTTATTGTCAGGGCATGAAAGAGAGCATGGAAAAATTACATTTTCAGATTGCATTCACTTACAAATACAGATTTCATGGATAATGCTTTTTTAAATAGTGGTTCTCCTTAGCTGTCAAAACAGTGCTTACGTGCTGTCTGGAAAAATTATCATTCATATCCATTTGTCAGTGCTTATCCTACTCTTCACTGTCAGGAAAAGAAAGAATGTTCTAATTCAAGTTAACGTTATTGGTATTTCTTGCTCCTAAATACCACTATGCAGGGAAACCTTAAATTCTTCATGGTGTTTGCATGTTTTGTAATTTGTATTTCATACTAATCATTTATAATTTCCAGGGGAAGTGATATATCTGTGAGAGGAACGGGATGCTCTCTAATAAAGGAGACAGTATATGTCTTTTGATCTTTCAATTTAGTGATATACATTATTTTCTTGGCATGCTATGACATCAAAGAAAACTATGTTACAAAAACCTGACCATCACATCTCTGAGAACTTGCTTTGCATAATGTATCTCCATTAGTGTTTCTATACAAGTTGTCAGTATGACAGCTAAATGTCTTCATGCATTTCTATCACTTGAGGTAATAAAATGTCAAGCTCTCTATTCACTCTAAAGGCAAAAATGTATGATATGTAATGTAAAATCAAGACATGCACAGTTAGAGCATTAAAATATTCTATAAGCAGGGGTAGTTGGTATCAGACTGAAATCTAGAAATTGCAGTCTCTTAGGTATAATGGTTTCATTAAAATGTTCAAACAGTGTCTCCAAAGCTAATTTTCTTTTCAAAGTACCCATGCATAGAAAGTACAGCAATAAGACATCCCCCTGCTATGCCTTTCTGAATAGCAGATTAACTGCAGAACTAGAATGATGTCAATTTGTTTCAAAATATTGCAGCAAAGCTTTTGAATGGATGAGCAATTACTAACAGAGGGTGCAATTATAACAGAGTCAGAGGGAATGCTTTAATATGGTTCTTCTCCTATGTACAAGGAATAACAAGAAAATGTAATGAAAAAGGAATAATGAGACAGCTGGGTTTGACAGCACCTTGGCAGCTGTCACTAAGAAAGTAAGTGCATTAGTGCGATGGAGTCCATTCTTCAAGAGATCTCCTAAAGAAGAAGGAGAAAAATCAGCACCTTGTCAGAGGCTAGCTGAAAGCTTAACCAACAGTGACTGCAGAATATTCACACGAATCAAAACAAAATTCAATTTTTATGCCAATTAACACTTAAAAGACAGTAACTTGGTCAGCTTTAACTAGAAAATCTTTGCACTTTTCCTTTTCTTATGCCAGTTCCCCAAATTGTTTTTTGTTAGCTGTTTGGAGAGGACATAAAAGCCTACTCACTTGTGACCTCTCTTCCTCACAAGCTCACTCAACTAACTATTCACCTTTTTTTTTTCTGAATGAAATTTTTACAAAGTGCTTTTTGCCATTTGTCACATTAAGGTGGCTTAATACTATTTTTGCACTTAAATAGGACCTGCCTGGAGCCAGCTGGTCTGCCTAGACAGGTTCAGGAGGAAGAAAATTAAGTTTCTGAAGCAATGGGCCAAATTCTCCTTTCAATTATCCATTGTAACCTCATTACATGCAAAACCAATGATACAGTGTGCTCCTGTGTTTTGCTAGTAGAATCAATATAATTGTCTTTTATGGTATTCAAACGCTACAAATATGGCAAATGTTTTTATTAAAGATAAACAACAACAATAAAACCCCCAAACAGATATTTTGAGCAATTTTTATGAAATATCCAAAATCTGCATGAAACAAAACTATGAGTTCAAATATTCATATACTTTTTATAAAACTCTGGAAAACAGGCAGGAAAAACAGATATCCAATAGCATAAGCTGTTTCTTCTACACACTGCTTCTACACCTACAAAGTAACAAATATTCTTTGGAGTCCTTGTTTAAATAACTCAACAGAGAAAAGGTATCAGCACACCTAATCCATGATGTTTATGATCACTTACAACTTCAACTTTATAAACATGAAAAAAAAAAAATTACATGTATTAATGTGGCTGAAATCTGCAGACAGAATTAAAGCACAAGAGTATTTCCTCCATATCTCATCACTAACCACACATATTTCTCCATTGTTATACTACACACATTGCACAGCAATCCAAACAGGAAATTAGGTCTTCTGGCTTTCTCCACCATTTTTCAAAAGAATTTGTGTATGAGAAGATAGCCTACTTCCTAGGCTATATTAACACATGATAATTACATTTTCAAAGCAAAAAGGAGCACGTCCTTTGTAGTCTTTGACGGTAACTTTAAATTGCACTCATTGCTTTATAGCAAGTATCTCACTCTAACGAAAAATAAAGTTATAATACTGAATAATTGTTCACTGCCTCCAACTTCAAAGTGGTTTGTAAATATGACCTAATTCATCACAGTTTTGAGTACCCAAGAGAATTGAGTACACAACAACAGAGACAGGAAAAGCAAGGCAGAAAGGGCTAATGGTCAAATTCCTTAATAGTTGCTCAGGTATGTCCTTGCTCTGTATTTTCCTCAAAGAAAAACTGGATCTATGAAAGGAGGCAACATTTTTCAAAGAGAAAAATAGCAGCTAAATGTGCAGGTTTGGGATCTGGCAACGGTGCTTTCAGAAATCTCCCTCCATACAAAACCTGAGAATAAGTATATTGTGCCAGGCCTTCGCAATCTACATGTAGCAGACACAAATTCTTCCTTCCACACCATAAAGCAAGTGAGCTACTAAAGATTTCTACTACCAGTTTTGGTTTGTTTTCATGTTCCTATAAGAAAATTTGGCTAGCAAGTTCATTTTGCATATGGGCCCCTTACTGACTGAATCACATTTTGCCCCCAAAGCTTCCTATTCTGCAAGCAGAGAGCACATCTTCCTTGCCATCACACAGGACCACAGTGGATCAGTGGACCATCTGTCTAAATGGTACAATCTAATTCCTGAGGATTTATTTAACTGTACCATGGAGGAAACATCATTGCAGTCATCTGCCCAACCCCATCTATAGCTTTATTTGATCAGTGAAACCATGAATGAAAATAAGAAATCTTTCAGTAGGTAAATCTGGAGTCAGATATGGTATTGGCAATATTTCTTATTCTCTTTTTCTGAACGCTGGTCAATGAACAATAAAAAATACATGGTTTTAAGTTCTTTTTAATAGTAGAAGGATACACTCAATTAATATGTACATTTCCAATCTAGATATAATGTAATATTTATATTTATTTATATTTAGTCTTGTGAATTTAAATAGTATATTTAAGATATATATATATTTACATATATATATAATGTGAAAAATATTGAACCACCACGAATCAAACAGTAGGAAATACAGGCTCACTAATATTGAAGTACATTTATGCATATCCTACACAAGTACACAAGTGCTTAAAAGAAACTTTTGCTCATCTTTAGACAGCTATTTAACTAATTGTTTAGAGAACACTGGCTAGTCTTCCAAATTTTTTTTTTTTATTTTTTTATTTTTAGGTAGGATTCCTACCACAGCAAAAAGGAAGGAAGGAAGGAAGGAAGGAAGGAAGGAAGGAAGGAAGGAAGGAAGGAAGGAAGGAAGGAAGGAAGGAAGGAAGGAAGGAAGGAAGGAAGGGAGGAAGGAAGGAAGGGAGGAAGGGAGGAAGGGAGGAAGGGAGGAAGGGAGGAAGGGAGGAAGGGAGGAAGGGAGGAAGGGAGGAAGGGAGGAAGGGAGGAAGGAAGGAAGGAAGGAAGGGAGGGAGGGAGGGAGGAAGGGAGGAAGGAAAGAAGGAAGGAAGGGAGGAAGGGAGGAAGGAAAGAAGGAAGGAAGGAAGGAAGGAAGGAAGGGAGGAAACAATTCTGGAAATTACCCCATTCATATATTTCCTATGCAAATTTTTTTTTCCTCATAACAGCAATAGATAATAATATGGGATCACCAGACTCAGAGAAATTATCCCTCAGTTTGCCGGGAGTAGTTAAACCAATAAGCAGCTGAAAATATGGAGGAAAATGAATGGGAAAAAATGCATCCAGCTTTATACAGGAATTATCTAAAGTCACTCCTAGCATGGGATGTTCTAACCTCTTAAAATTGGCGTAGTGACCATGACCATAAAAAAAGCCATTCTGTTTTATTCTAATCTGTCAGGAAAGCATCTGATAGTTTTGTAAAACACTTATTTTCATGAATTTTTAGCCCTTAAACTCCTGGCATTTTATACATATTAGACCACACATGCTGATAATTGTTGCAAATATTCTAGCTGGTTTAATGCCTGTACAATGCTTGTGTATTTCTGTAAATATGTACATTGGCCTAAGAGACAAAACTGTATTTTGTTTACCAAAAATCTGTGAGGGCTGCAAATAATCCAGTGCAGTGCTGCTGGAACAGGTCTGACACGAAAGTGCTTCTCTTTCCAGAGAACTAGATAAAACTATTTGGGCATATAATAACCTAATCTTTTTGTTATTTTCAATAATGCCATGTTTTAATTTTCTTGTAGATCATAGTATGTGTTTAATAAGCTCAGATATAAGTAGGTCAATAAAACGTACTGTGTAGTTAAAATAGTAGTAGTTAAAAGTTCAAAGTTGATATATATTCAGGAAAACCCTTAAAAATGACCATATGGTGCTATAAATATCTAACGTGAGTGTCTCATTATCCTGTCACCTTCTAGAGTGGGGAAGCTCCCCAAGCCACCTGTATCATCCCATTATATAAACCACATGGTGCTGGGAACGAAGCAGGTCTTAGAAAGCTACAGAGTAACATCACTATTAGATGGTTTCAAGTTACCATCCAGAAATCACAAGAAATGAATGACTGGTCAGTTAATTTAGATTAATCACACAATATATGACATTGGGCAACATGGACTCAACAGGAGAAAGCCTCAGCTGTCAGTAGTTGGGTGAGTACGCCACAGAAGCATCCCCACCGGATAGAGAGAGCGCAAGAACCTCCACTCCAGGCCCCACAAGCCTCCTCAAAATAAGTTCTTCCTCTCTAGGACAACCTGGATTAGCTACCAGTTGGCTGGATGGAAGAGAGGTGTGAGAGCTTCGCAGGGATCTCACTCTGCTTGGCTGCATGGACAGCTTGCCACCTAGCTTTGATATGGGTGCCACTGCTACCACCATACAAAACATATTTGAGAGTGAGTCTTACAGGCAGGGATGAGTGACAGGGGAACCACCACTTGATTCCCAGAGGGCTTGAGGCAAATTACACTATTCCAAAATACTCTTTCCATAGGCAGAAGCTTTCTTGAAAGAAATGACTGGGTAACTAGCAGTCACATGTTTATTAGTAATAGAACTGGAAAACGAGACTGGAAAACCTAAAAGTTTACTCTATCAAGCTTAAAACAAACAAACAAACAAAACCACACATAATTGAGTCTTGCAGTTTGTTCCTGGTGGTTTGGGTTTTGCTGGAGGGAACATGTGCTTGTTTTTTTATTTAATGTACAGATTTATCTCAGCTGTAATGTTGTTGTGATGTTTTTTAGAGTGGAAATAAGTTGAAACAGTTTGCTTATTTGGTTTTCTTGTTCCTGCAGAAATGGAAATCCAAACATGCCTGTTCTGTGCTAATACATGTAAACCACAAAACTGCACTGGCTGAGGATAACAGCTCAACAGACAGCAGGTTACTTGCATATCCTCTCTGAGTGAAACTAGAATACTGTCAGACAAGAGTAAGAAATGAAAAGTAAATTAGAATCTGATTCTATAACTTATTCTATAAATTTCTGTGAGCAACTTGCTAGTCTTCATATACATACTACAAACAAATACAAAATCCTTTCATGAATAAGGGATTTCAGGATCATAGCAAGATTTCAAACAGCATTAACAAAAAAGGTTCTACTACTAATAAAATTTATTTATAATGCATCTAATTATTGTTGTCTTGATTAGGTCTATTAAAATATTACTACTGTTCAGGTTATTGTGTTTTTTTACTTTTTTCAGTGTTTTTCATGACAACATTGAATACAAATGAATGTATTTTACATTGAATATAAATTTTAGGTAAAACACAATCAAGATTCTAATATGCATTACATCAAGAATAGGGTGAATTTAATTTACTTGTTCCTGGATCAAAGCTTGTCATCAGATAGTTTAGGAAGGTGGTTATTAATAGAAAAACCTATCCAATATCATCCAATCAATTACTTTTGATCAATCACACAGTTGGGAACAAATTCGAAGTATTTGGCTCATGGTAAGATTTGCTTAAATCATACTGATTGCAAGAAGCCTAACCACATGCTCAGCGGTGAGCCCATGCTTACAAACACTGATGAACAAATCTCTAGAGACAGAAGACTGAATCAGGTCATAAGTCTTTCCTACTCCTATTCCTACTTAATTCCTTCCTCCAAAAGGCAAAATTGTTGCCAAAAGCTATGCCTAAAAGGAGAATGTGATAACGAAGCAAATCCAGCTGTGAAAGACTTTAACAGATCAAAAAAAAAAAAAATCAAAAAATTCCTGACACAAAAACATTGACGGTGTGCAAATGCAAGTTGCTGGTTCAAATGTGTTCAAAGGTGTTTTGGTTTTGTTTTTTGTTTTGGTTTTGGTTGACAAGTTAGCTTTACACTGGCAAGTTTGAGGTCTGCTCTGATATTGTCTGTCCACCTGCAGCCCGTATAAAACCAGCATAACAGTGTGAGTCCAACATAAACTCTGTGTACGTGCTGTGGTTAATTTGTCTGAAATGCCAGTTGTGTGTCCATTCCTCATCCAGATGAAATTATCACTCTTGGGCCATCCAATAGCACACAGATCAGGTATTAACAATTGTGGAATGAAAGCCTAATTACATTCACTGTAAAATGGGTATATTAATAGTTCTCAGCACAGCCTGAATATAGAGAGGATTAATTTAAATCCCTGTAAATCCCAAAGGCCTTTTATCTCGTTCTATTGTGGAAAAATTAGTAAAGTAGTAATATTTCAGAACTTAATTTTTTCTACTTTGAAATTGTCCTGACAGAAATATATATCAATATTATTGTTCACATTACATAAGCAAAAGATAAAAATAGAAACTAGGCTACACAAACCCTAAATAATGTACCTCATTCTGATATCTCCATTATCAAAACTACAATTCAAAATGTCTTTTTATCCAAATGACTTATTAGAGATGGATTCTTGGTCAAATTCTCACTGACTTCAGTGGAAAGATTGCCCCAGTGAGAACAAAGGCTGATCTACTGGACATTCCCTGAAACACCTGAAACTTTAGTTAACTTGGTCTGTGAACTGACTAGAAAACAGTAAATAAATTATTACCATAAATTAAAAAGATGCACATATATACAGTTAATACTGGATATTACTGCCAAGGAAAAAAATTGACTTTCCTTCAATATTTGGAAGATTAATAAATTGACAGCAGCTATTACACTTTTTGGATAGTCATCTTTGCAGCAGTATGAGGTCCTCTAACCAACTGCAGAAGGCAAAGGCTGCTGCCTCATTGCAACTGCTATTTTCCCATTTCCCTTTCAAACCATTACATGAAACTACCTTGGTTTCTATCGTATTAGCTAGATTCCATCTTATTTTAAATGCAATAAGGCATAATCTTTACAAGAATTGCCTTCCTTTTCTGCATCATAATAACTGCAAGATCAAAGCTCCACCTTTAATTTCGAGTGTATAGCTACTTGAAGTCAAGCCTCCATTTGTTTCCAAGGTAACAAAGAAAGACTCAAGTCTGTTTCTGGTTTTAAGAGTAAACATTAACAGACTGATGGGCATGCATGTCTTACTTTCACTGAATATTTGTCAGAAGTTAATAATAATAACAAGTTAAATGAATAAATTGAAATTATTTCAAAGAAAGACAACTTTTTAAATAAATGATATCAATAAAACTTTTTAAATGCTAAGATACATTTAAACCCACTGCCCTATTCTGGAAAGAGAGTACATAATTTAATGAGCCAATTTAGGAATTACGTTGTTTTATTTTACAGCATCCATTTAGGATAAACGAGTTTCACTCTAACAGTTTGTGGGTAACATAAAAATGTTGGACATGCTGGAAAACGGGTCATCTCAAAATGCCTTCCTATGCATTGTTCAGGGTTAAAGCTGGGAAACGTAGGTCACTGCCAAGTGATTATTCTATATTTAAAAGTCTTTTCACTGTAGAGTATATTGCAACATACAGACAAATGTATGATTTCAATTTGGAGAGAAGCAATAAACTAATTAGTGCCAGAATAGGAGCAGGAACCTTTTTGTAACCCTGGGGACAGAAGCCTTTTCTATGGAATTGACAATTGCAAGTTTCAGCCCAGGCAAATTGCCATGTACCCACAGACAGAAGTCAGGGTAATAAATATGACTGCAATTTTTTGTCACTATTCTAATTCTGATCTCCATCTTTAAACTCTCCCACCCATTGCTACCTACCATTTTCCATAACAGATTTCATTACAACTTTAGTCAGGTAGTGGCAGTCCAAACTTAATAACTTTCCAGGTTAGTGCAATTGTGATGCTACCTTTATTTTGAAAACAACACTCTGTATACAATCACTGGGTCACACACTCAAAATCCAGCTCGGTGTCTTCTCCCACCTAGACTCAGGGACTCCATGTGAAAAGATTTTGAGCAGCAGCAAACAAAAATACAAAGTGGTATTCTAATTAACAAAAGTAAAAAAAAAAAAGTGATTTGAAATGACTCTGATTTTTATTTCTTTTTGAGATAACACACAAAGAAATGCAAGCCTCCAAGATGCTTTCAGTATTCCTCCAATTCACAGTGCCAGAGTAATTACTTCTGTTCTTGAACTTTTGCTTCCTACATTCATGATATTTTTTTGTCTGAACTACTTCAGCCAAGGAAGTGGAAAACTGAAGGAACTATAAGTTTTAATCAAAGGAATCTGGTTATTCATGACTTGGATAAATCCAAGGAAGCAACTTACCTGTGTATGCAAATCACGTGCCTACTTATGTGTGAATTGAGCAGTACAGATCCACTCATACTTGAAGACACCTACAGAGAAAAATGATCTAAGTAGGTACTGACCAGAAAAATAAGAGATATAGATGCCAGGCTGAAACATGTAGAATGGGTTTCTGAAGAGGTACATCAGCAAAAAATCCAGTTGAATATTCAACAGCAACTCTCCCTCATTCAACTCATCTCTCAAATCTTCTTGAATTTCATTAATTATTTCCTTTCTTTTCCTGAGAATAAAAAGGACTATTAATGATCTTACAGTTGAGGATTTTTCTAAAACTGATGGAGCCAGTGTTTGATGGAACTCTTTGATCAAAGAAAACACCCTGAAAATCAACACTGGAGAACTCTGCTTGAAAACTTAAGCTGTAGCCAGAAGAATATGATATCCTTCAGATGTTTCCTGCCTCCTAAGTAAATGATGGATAAGGAAAGAATACAGCAAACAAGCTTAACCAAAGTCTCCAAAACAGAAAAAAAGTTGTCTGCTAGGATAGCTTAGCCTAAGAAGCCTTTCTAATAAATCCTTTAGTTCAGTTTCATTTGTCCAAAAGATAATGAGCTGTCTCATGATATACCAGATATTTTGTTAAAAAATCTGTTGCATGTAAGTAGAGAAATAGAACTTTCTGGTAGTTCATAGGCTATAAAGTGAAAATAAAATAAAAAAGGAAGGAAGAAGGAAGGAAGGAAGGAAGGAAGGAAGGAAGGAAGGAAGGAAGGAAGGAAGGAAGGAAGGAAGGAAGGAAGGAAGGAAGGAAGGCAGGCAGGAAGGAAGGCAGGCAGGCAGGCAGGCAGGCTTTGGATGAAGTACAGGGAGCTTTTAAAGACAGATGCAGAAGGCTGAGTGGTGTTTTAAGCATGTTGAATTAGGGGAGCTTGCCAGATAAAATTAAGATTCAAGTGTCCCCATTAGTTGCCTTAGGCAGAGTCAGACAGGTTGGAACAGGTTATATTGTGGTCAATGAGGAATTCCTGGGTGCAGACGGAGGAAAATGTTAATTGATATAGTAGTGGCATAATAAGCTATTGCTGTATGTCTCATGGAAGAGAATATGGGACTGATCCTTCACCTTGAAGCCAAGTTGTTCATGTGGATTCTGCTTGAAGCTAGACACTTCTCAATATCTGTGTAGGAAAAGCCAGATGTAGTTGTCTTAAACAAAGCCATGAACTGAGCTAACAACAAACTGTAAAACAGTATACCATCATGGATGGAGTGTCCTTGCTTTTTTTAATTTGTGCACATATTCAGCAGTATAAACATTTCTACAAACTTCCAAGCAGGATCATGATCAGATGGGATTAAGCTACCTTGAAGCAGTGTATGTTAAACACTTAAGCTTTTAGGAAAAGGTGTACTCTTAGTAGTAAGACTTGTAATGTGGTTGTGTGAGGTGACAGAACTGAACAGGTTGGTGTTAGCACATTTGGAAGTTGACTTCAAATGGACTAAGCTAAAAGAATACTGTGCCTAAGTGCAGTCCTTCCTAATATATCAAGAATTAAACTGTTTCTGTAGACTTTTTAGTTCTTGCAAACTAGGGCCACAATAAAATGAAAATGAGAAGTTCCAAGTATCATCATACTTGGGGAACCTGTTACATTCTTTGGGGGTCCAGTGGGCTCTGAATTCTGATATCATAAAATTTGGTTTGAGTCAAAATCCAGGGTGAGAAGCACAGGTCAACTCAGTCCATCTAGGATCCTGAAATGACAGAGACTAACACCCAAAGAAACAACCTTCAAAAGCATATGCTTTTCCTGACTATCTACAGGTCCCAGGATAATGAGCAAAACCTTTTGATATCCTTAGGTGAATACTGCACTATTATTTCCCTGCTTTCATTCATGGAAATCAAGAAGACTTTCTCAAAGGTGATATATATAATATGCAGAGGGGAGAAATAACATATGTGTTTTTAAATATTGTACAAATAATGTTCCCCTTCTGTCTCATTTCCTACAACATTTTCTCCCCTTCTCATCTTCAACTGAACAGCAGATGGAATAAAAAAAGAGGGAAATGTTGGTCTACTGATCAAGAAAATCACTCTCTATTGGCACAGGTGTCTCATATTTATTGTTTTTTGTTGTTGATGGTTTTTTTTCTTGTGTGAGGCAGTAAAAAACAGTGATTTTACAGCTGGGGATTTCAAATATAATTTTGTTTATTATACTTCCCAAGATGATTTTCTTTCTCCTTTCTATTTTGAACTGATTGTATCTCTGTATCTTCCACAGCTGATACAGTTTCACAGGTATTTCCACTTAGAAGAAAAGGTTGTTTAAATGTATTTTGCAAGCCTACTTAATATTCAACTTCAGCTATGGGGAAAATATATACATATATTATAGATAAGTATGTCAGAATTTTATTACATTAATTTTTCAGATAGTTCTAGGAGAAACAACTGAAATCCTAGTTTATAAAACAGCATCTCTAACATAAAATAAGATTTTTTTTCAATATTATGGAAATGATGAGCACAGTTTTAGAGGAAAGTCTGAGTTAAACTTTGCAACTTGGAATGGGAATTGAAGCATTTTAGTCACAGCATCCGTCCATAAGTTAGAGAATTTAATCATTCAGAATGGTAAAAATTTTATATCAGGTTAAAAATAGTTCCTCTATTTAACTCACTAATAAAACTGATTTTTTAAATGTTGTTCAAAATAGCAGCTGGGTATATTTAAGAATGGTCAATTCAGCCATAGTTTCTGTCTGAGAAATTCATCAGAAAGATGACTTGTCATCAAGCACTGGGTGATTTTCTTTGAAATAAGTATACAGTATATAAATATTAAACTTGTGTGAAACTGATAAGTGATCAGAGCTAATCTTGAGTCCTTTATAACACATATATACTGTTTTTATAAATGGTAAACTATTTTGGGCTGGTATTAATATGTCATATTCTCCATCTTATACAAACTTGCAATCTGCGTTTTTTTCTAAGAAATACCATTTGGAGTGTGCAAGCATGAACAATAACATCGTATCATTTATACTGTACAGCCCAAGTATCGATCAAGCCTGTTCTGCACAAGCAGTGATGAGAACCACAGCTTCCAGTACTCATACTAATTCTACCCAGCACAGCATTATCCACAAGCTGCTTGTACATCTCAAATGGGAAATAAAGGAAATATAAACAAATACCTGTTTCAGCATATGGATTTGCTTACAAGAGGAGAGCTTTAGTTCTATCAGAAAGTTAATAGGTTTTGTGATGCTTACTGATATTAATTGTATGAGCAGTTCAGTATTCATTATATTAGTAGGATTGTGGTCTGCTGTCCTGATTTAAGAAAACACCTACAGTCATAAGTCATCAGCTTCAAATTCCCTCTGTAAGGCCGTATTTTTCAAGAAGTGTTTTACATTAGTCTTCTAGTAGAGATAAGCTGACCTGAAGCTATGACTTAGCAGGTGTGAGGGGATGGTTAGAGAGAGGTGCACAGGAGAAATGAGAAGACAGAAGGCTGCAGTCTGGTAATGGGAGGAAAGACCAGGTGGGAGAAGGAAGTTTTCCACACTTCCATAAGTTAAAGATGTTTAGCTAAAGGTGCATTCTTCCACAAATTAGTCTTTCTGCTATGGAGACAAAAGACAAAGCTCCCTCATAATGCTTGCACTATCTCCCGTGTCTCCTTCTCCTTGCTCAGAGACACAAATTCTTCCTAGTTTAGCCCAACATTTATTTCCTAGCTATCTCATCTCCAAAATTAAAGAAAGGTTTACACAAGGCAACATGTTTCTTTGCCCTGGACCATGAAAATCTTCAAGTGACCTGAGCTCAAGGTAGAGAATGGGATGTCTGTAGTGCATGCAGCACATTGCTCTGCCTGAAATCTGAAACACATTTTCAGTGCTCTTAATTCAAATAGAGAAGTGGTCTTTAAAGGGATCAGGATCAGGCAGAGTAGGAGGCTTTGCTTTTAAGCATGAAAACCTGAACAAATACGTAAATGCAAAAAGAATTGCATGCAGGAACAATGAAGAATATGTAATAGACATATTTCATGACTGCTGTTTTTTATTAGTTTTATACAACCTCTGTAATTAAAAGAAAAAAATATAGGAAAAAATTTTCAAAACAAAAAAGTAATCAACATGATGGATGAGACAGTTTAAACTGATGAAATAGTGCATCTAGTTTTTCCTTGTCTTCAATACTACAAAGGCATAAAGCTCAGCTTAAATATATATATATATTTAATTGCATTTTAAAATCTAAAGCTTAGCACTACTCAAAAGAGAATTACTAGTCTGGTGGAAAAAAACAACATCTCATAAGCCTGCCTTAATCAAAACCCAAAATCTGGCAACAAAATGTCATTGTGAAGTGTTTGCTTTATATGCTGCTGGGAAAAGTTTTGCAACGCTAATATTTCAAAATGAATAATTTTGTAGACTTTCTCAATGATTAATAAGCTTGCCATTTTTAAATTAAAACATGAAGCACACATTTGTATTCCTAATAACAAGTAGTTGGAAGATTCTGAGTGGTTCAAGAAAATAAGTTATATTATTTTTTAATGAAATGTTCTCTGATATCATGAACATCACAGTCAAGAATGACAATGCAGAATCTGCCATATCACATGAGAAAAACAAACTAAATACTTCTGTTTTGACCATGATATATCCTAGCTTATTCACAGAGTGTGTTTCAATTTTTAGTTTTATCTTGTTGCCTTATCTTTTTCCCCTTAGCTATTTCAGTCCCTGATAACTGCTTACATTCTTTAGCAAGGGATATTGTGACATTTTTTATTATCAGAATATTCCTCTGGCCAAAAACTGTCTGATAATCTGCTGAGGTTTTCATTCTAAACCTATCTCCACAGCATTTCTGTGCCCACCACCATACCACAGCTCAGAGCTAGAAGTGTCAAGTAGTGTGAGGAAGGGGGAAGCACAAAGTCTGTTTCCAGATGCTTCTCTCTCCTGCTCTGGCAGAAGGTGCGAGCAGGACTAGCTTGCCAAGCATGGGCAAAACGCCGCTCCTAGCTCAAGTGAAATCTTGGCTTTGCTGAAACCAGTGGCGCAATGCCCGTCCTCTTCAACAGAACCGGGCTTCTGGCTCTGCAGTGGTGACGGAGAAGGACATAGCAGCCTGACAAAGCAGGGAGGGCACTGGGCAGGGGAAGCTGAGATACCATGCATGTGGGTGAGGAGAGGCTGTGGAGAAAATCGGGCAGAGACAGATCTTAGGTCTTTGGTTTTCCTTGATGTGGTATATAAAGATGGATGATATTCACAACATTACTGAAATTATTTATTGACCAGAGTAGGCAAAACAACATGCTCACCTTTCTATTTTTCTTTATTATTTTATACAAGTTATTCTTATGCCCAACCTGAGCCCAGTAACATTTCATCACTGTGTTCTTTGTCCCTTTTTACCCCAGCATCTGTCTTATTACATGTCATCCTCATTCATCATGTCATATTTAAATTTTAGACTATATGATCTTTTGGAACAAAGCTGTATCTTCCTGAAGCCCCTGAGGAGAGCCTGGAGCACATCCTTCTTTGCATGCAAAATAATAAAATCAATGCAATTTTATTTTCATTGTTGCCTTTCTATAGCAGATAACAGATTTTTTTCCCCAGAATTGACTTTTTTCAAGATATTATTTTAATTTCTATATTTGGACCCTCCATATTATGCAGTATTCCCTTAATTTTTAGATTTCATATCTTCAAGAGAGCAACTGAGGCAAACTACTTGAAGGATCTTTCCCTGAAAATACACTTTTTTATTATTTCACAAACCAGAATACTGCTATCAACTCTTCCTTGGTGAGAGACTGCAGAGGTGCTTGCATGCACCTAGCTAATATCTTCAGCCCTTGAACAGTTTCTTTTTTGTTCTTTTTAGTTTTAATCCATGGCATGTCTCTCAACACTGCAAACTTTTCAAAACACCCAACTCCCCACTTTGTCAAACTCCTTCATTTCCATGATGTCATCAGGATTCACAGCCTCAAAAAAATATGTGGTGGGAAGGGACATCAGAGTTATCTGGCCAACAAACCTGTCTAAAAGCAGGAGTAACTGTTCCTACACTAATTCTTCTCTCTTCAGCAGTGGTCATGGAGAACTGGATACTTCTTTTTTCTGTGGCAACCTTTTACATACTTGAAGACTGACATTGTACTTCTTAGCTTGTCATCGCTAGATCCACTCACTTCTGATTATTTTGCTACCAGGCTTGTTATTTCTGGTCATTTCTATGTCCTTTCCTTGATTTCTTTCAAATGCAATTTGTTCTGTACTGTTGCATCATGTTGAATACTCCAGTGAAGACTCACTAGGGCAGAGGTCAGCAGCCCACCTAGAAGAGTTTGCTAAACTGCAGGTTTACTTTTCAAACCTAACACTGTTTATAGCCAGTGACCTTAATGGTATCATCGTAAATGTATTTGCCCGTGGAGCCTGATTCCTGCTTATCTGGACCTCATGAAGGGCTAAGAGCTGCACATTTCCCAAGCTGTCTTCCTTGGGCAGAGCTCCTGGCCCCAAAACTACAGCATGGTATCCATAATCTTCCCCTTTTCCACATTATAGTTAGTGACTAAATCACAAGCAGACTTCTACTTATTCCCACCACTGCTACTGCCCTAGGATTTTAAAAAATAAGAAAAAGGGAAGCTTGAAAGCCACAGCACAGACCATCAAACTCAGTATGCATAGTAATAACATTTTAACACATTCATTCACACACAGGTATTTTACAACCCTTAAAAAACATCAGCATTTGAAAATAAGCTCACAAAAAACTAGGACTATGATGTTTTCAATACCCTTAGACCCCTAGTATTAAAGGCCAAAGCAAAGTCTGACAGTTACCAGGCTGGATAACAAAGACTGAAAAAGACACTAACAGGGTAAATGAAATGCTATAGGATAGCCCAGAAAAAGATAATAAAGGCAGAATGGATTTGGGCAAATTTTTCTTCTTATTTCTTTAGTGTTAGCCCCTACACTAATACTGAATTGCAAGGATGGGAGGAAATTTACAGATAATGTGAGTTTGTCACTACATTAGAAAAACATCTCTCTCCTACTAATTTGGTATATCGATCAATATAAATTTGATTCTAGTTCTCAGTTTCACAGGTGAACAGAAACTAAAATATTATTTAAATGAATAGAAAGGATCAGTTAAAGTGTTCAGAGAATACTGTAATAATCTACATCAACTATTGTTGTCTAGAGTTGCTGATTTTATAGGAAATTATTCTGAAATGGAAGCTAGTCTAACCGCAAGGAGAAACTTTATTTTCAAAATTTCAGGTTTATAAATTTCATGGATGATATTAGTTCTGCAAATTTCAGCCATGAGGCTATGGCTTATCTTCCCTTTCTCATTCTTTCCTATATATGTTTTGCCAGGCATTCCAGATGGAAGCAGTAAACATCTTCCCTTCCATACTATCAACTGCAACATTACTTTTCCAAGAGAGAACTTCTTTAAAGCTCTGGTGTTTGATATAAATAAATGCTATGATTTACTGCAATAAATTTAGTGGATAGGTTCTGAAATAAATCATAGAAGAAACAACTTTTATTCACAAAAATTTCAGGACTTTAATTAATCTTTCCACTCTGCATTGGATGATAAATCAGAGATTTTCATACATCCAATACATACATAAATAAATAAAGTTAAGCAAAATACTTTAATCATTTATCCAACTTAGATTTTTCTTCTTTTTCTTCTATTTTAGACTTGTGACATGAAAAATTGTGTTGTGTTTAAAAAAAAAAAAAAACAAAACTTTGAAGCTCTTAACATGCAAAATATCAATATTTCATTTTAAAATCTTTTAATCAATTGAAGCATACTGAATATCAGTTGCCATTTGCACCAAAATTATTGAAATAAGTATATTCTCTGAACTTTCTGTCTCCTTATGAATGTTTTAAATATAAGAACAAAACAAAACTAAATACCAAAAGAGATGCATTTCGTTAAAAAAATTCTGTCTGTCCGTAGTTGGTTTTTTTGTTTGTTTGCTTGTTTTTGAAGTCCATAATTAAAAGAACTACCCTGAGAACATAGTACAAAATGAGGGCAGAAAGGGCAGAAGACAGTGAGAAAAGGAAAAGAAAAAGAAAACAGAATCCAGAGCCTCTTGGGAAGAGGCAGCACCCGAAATTAAAAAAAAAAAAAAATGTATTCTGACCTCATTGAGTCAGGATAGCACTAAATATCAAAGGTTAATTCTTTTATTTTCTGGGAATCTTTCCCGCATCATGCTGATATGTTTACATTTTACACAAATATGCCTGATAGACTAGATGGCTAATAGAGTACATGTTTAACAATGTGAAAACTCAAAATCACTTAAGAGTGTTAAATAAGGTACCATCACCTCCCCTGCCAAACATGCTGCCAGGGTCAGAGACAACACACTTTCCAAATGAGTTGACTAGGAAACAAGTGTCTCACTCTAGAAGAAGATTCCCAGAAAAGAGGCTGCCTCATTCCGTCCTATCCTCCGCATTTCACAGAAGTGGTGCTAGACAGTTACCTTGTGCAAAGGACTGCATGGGAACAGAGTAATACATCACTCACAGCTCCTGTGTCCTTATAAACTCAGCAAGCTCATCCAAGAAGAGACACTTGTAGCAGTTGCCAGTGGAATCAATAGACTGAAATTTATCATCTGCTGACTGAGCTCAATAGGAGCCAATGTGTGCCAGAGTAAGGGAAAACACAAGACAGTCACACTTTTATCTTTCCTAGGATTGTTTTTGACAATCTCATAGTCAACAATATTTTTTCAGCTATGCCAAGCTCGAGCCACCACTTTTAGATGTTTGCATAAGACAAGGGCCACCAGAAGACACCTTCTTTTCCATTTCCCTGAGTGTGTAGGGAAAGGAGGATAGTCTGGTATGTCCACTGTCCCATTTGGGGACACTCACTGTTCCAAGAAAAGCATGAAGGGTCTGGCAGAAAGACAAGGGAAACCCAGGTCTGGTTTGATCACAGTCTTCTTGCCTGATCTGGAGTCAGGCTTTGGACCTAGTGACTCACTTTACCATCTGTTCAACATCATCAGAGTACTGTGAGGATAAATATGTTATGAGTAGGAGGTATCAAGCTACTACAGTGATGGAAGCAATATAGTATGTCGGCATACCAAAATGAAGGTGTAACTGAAGCTTGTGCTATTTTCTTCTGCAACACCAGTAGAAAAAAAAGGCAGCATAGGAATTAGTGCATGGTAGTAGTCACAAAACTTATTTTCCAAAGAAACTGAGAAGATATAAGACAGAGAAAACATACAGATCCTAATTAGTGAAAAATTTACTCACCTCGGAATAGATTCAGGCTCAATTTCCTGCACAAGTAGCTGTTTATGTATATAAACTGGAACAGCTTCAACAATGTATAATACATACATGTATATGTATAGTATAATCCACTGTCAGTCCTGAAAGCACCAGCTAGGTATTCAGCTGGGTTGTGCTGTACTTGGTTGCAAGATCTTCTTCTGAATAAGATCAAATGAGAAATTGAATCTATGTCTTCTGTGTTTCATGACAACTACTTTTTCAGTTACAGTAATTTTAAGAAATACCATTTTGACTTCTTCCCCAACAAACTATTTCCTTTTGAAATTATGCCTTTGCGTTGCTTATGTCCTCATGAGCTCAGATGACAGCTTTTATTTCTTCTGTTATAAAGAGGACAGCAAAGGCAGCTTTTAATCTGAGATACAAGTACCCCTTTGTACCCTCAACAGTTTTTTAGTTTCTTATGTATATCATCACATTTTTCATTTCAGTCTATTACTGAGAGTTGCTGAGGTATCTTGGTTGCTGAGGTATTTTTCCGTGGTAAACACCAACAGTTGTTTCTTAATATGCACCCATTTTTTAAATTCCATGGCTGTCGTCATATATAAAAAGTGTGAAAGAAGGAACTGTTAAATTCTGCTGATGACTTTCTGTGATAAAGAAACTTACAACAATCCATGCTTCAATATATTTACTAGTAATACATATTAGATTATCGGCCTATATCCTCAGGATTAGCTTAATCCTAAATATTATTTGTAAAGAGTTCAAAATTCCTAAAATTAGACATGTTATACAAGTGAAAAATGTTTCCTTTAATCCTTCAGTTTTATTTTAGGTGTTTCTTTCCTTTCTTGTTTATTAAGAATAACAGCAAGATTATTATTGGAAACTAATGAACAATTTAAATATGCACCCATTTTATGCATCCTTTTTTTTTTTTTTTACATGGACTTCTTTAGAGAATTTCCAAACACACATTCACCATTGGAATAAGATGGAATTTTATTTTTTTTTTCAACCCACAGACAAGTTGCTGGATGGAATGGTAAGTCATCCTTGCTGCTACGATGGGATGAACATTAATTGCCTAAAAAAACATGGTAAATCCAACCTGGTCATGATCAAAGGAATTATTCCCATGCCTCAATACTTATTCCTTGAACTTAATGTGTCTGACTGCCACCATGGGAGTGCTACTTTGGCCCAGTGTAACTGAATTACAAAGAGATTTACTTTGTGCCTTTTGCTTTTTTTTTTTTCTGCAATCTGTTGTCTATATACATTCTTCAAAAGAACAATTTTAAGAGGGGACACTTCCACAGGATAACAATTTCTGCTAATTTTCAAAAATATAAACGCATATATCTTCTTTGTGAGATAAAGCTCCTAAATTACATTCCTTTCTTCAGAGTATTGACAAGTATAATACTTCTTTAATGTTCTGTATTTGTAGGAAGCTTATAATTTTCAGGAAGGATTAGGTTAAAAAAAAATAAACTTAAGAACATCAAAGAAAAAAATAACTTTTTTTAAAATCAAAATTTCAAGCCCACATTTTCATTTGAAAAACAGCTCAGCCCATAGCATCAGGAAACACTCAGTCCTTCAGCACAAATCTAGGCAGCAGTATGAAGCCTGCCAGTCAAGTTTATTCATATTTTTCAGGCACTTGGCAGGTGTCTTAAAGAACCATAATCTTTAAACATATGAGTGAACAAAAAATGGTATTTAAATTACCATTTCATGTCATCTCTCATGTGGGCAATTTTCTGTTTAATCTAAAAACACTGACAATACTTTAAAAACAAGATTTTTTCTAGCATGTGTTTTTTTGTTTGTTGTTTTGTTTGTTTGTTTGTTTGATTGATTTGTTTTGTTGTTTTTTTTTGGGGGGGGGGATGGGGCTGTGTTTTCAGTAATTGCAACTAACATGCCCTTATCCCATTTTGCAATCCAGATTGCAGGTATCCATCTATGGGCAGATATGATCAGAGCAGGGATCTTTATTATTAGCAACAATTTCACATGTATCTGAATTATCCTTTCTGCTCTACACAGAACTGGTAAATACTTGGAAGTTATAAATAGTCGCTGACCAACGCAACATCTAGGTCTCCCGTCTAAGCACTATACCAGGGAAAACAGGACTTCAGATGTAGTGATCAAATACAGGCAGTAATGTAAATGAAGACAGTTTGAAAATAGCAGCTGGTAATCTTTACATGTGTTCACATGGACTACACTTTGATTCAGAGTCTCGGATATGTTCATGTGAACTAAACCAAAGTTCATTTTAGCAAGATGGTTATCATGGGCTATCAGCAGCTACCACAGTAAATCTTGACCCACTGTTGCACTTATTTATCTTTCTGCCATTGCGTAACAGGACCTGGGACAGACACATGCAGAAAAATACTGAAAAACATTTACGCAAAAATACAAGAGTATGCAGAAATTCTTGACTAAACTTCTCTGTTTGCTTGTTCAGTTCTTATGCATATACTATACTTCGTAAGACACATAGGTTTTGCAAGTACCAGGCTTCTGTCCTCCACTACCCCTAAAAAAAAAAAAAAAAAAAAAAAAACTTTTTCATTTTAATGTAAGTTTATAAATAGCAAAAATTTAGGTATAGTCCAAAAATTTTATTGCATTTAAAAATTTAACAGAATAATATGAAAATCAAAAATTTAGAGAGATACACCTCAGATTAATCCTTCAAGAACGTTAAAAATGAAGGGACAAAAGAGAATAAACAGCATGCGTTTTGAATTATATTACTTTGCCTAAGGGAGTTATGGACTCACAAACAACTGAAGAATAGACAGTCATACCAATATTTACCTTGTTTAGCAATTTCTTTATACAAACAAAGTATTTTAGTTTCCAATTATATCTTTGTAGCACTTTCTTAGTCTTTCCTACTTTCCTGTCTTCAGTAATAGCCAAATCTTTGCTCTGCCTTCAGCACAAACTCTTGTTACTAAGGTATATTCCATCCCATACATTCTATGTTTTGTAGTAAAAGAATTAATGGTCAAGGTTCATTAACTTCATGAAATGTCCTCCTAAAGATGATAACTGGAGCTACAGCTATTACAGTGGTGATGTGGAAATTATTAACACAGTGAAATCTTCTTTATTAATTAGTATCACATGTAAGATGATGCTAATAATTAAGTCAAAAAGTCTTTGGCTTTTATAATTAAGACCATTTCACAACAGCACAGTAAAATACAGCAGAATATGGCTAATTAATAGATTAATAGCAATGTTTTAACCAAATTTATTAAAAAAAATTCTTTACTATTATATACACTAAATTATACAGAAGATATGTTATATAAAGGACTCAACAAACTACACATCTCTCATAGTGAAAGGCTGAGCTACAGCTGAATTCTTTAAACAGTGTCTAGAAAATGTAAATAAAAGCTTTATATCCACAAATTAAAATCATGCATTTCTTATTTATGTTGTAAACAACATAAAAATATTCAGTGTTTTAGAGACTGAGCTTTTTATTAGAGCTATATCTCTGCTTTTAAATCAAGTTTTCTTAACAAGAATGTCTCTGAGATGATTTCCGGTTGGTAGAAGATAGGCAACAGCATGTATTTTCAGATATTTAAAAATATGCTTTAATAATATTCTACAAACCATATAACATGTCTGTTTATGCTTGCAGGTTTTATAGAGTGTTACTATTGAGATTTGTAATGTATTAGTTATCACTGAGATATGTTCATATGTGTTCATGAATACATATGATACCAGACGGATGCATCAAAACGGTGTTATGTAGGATCTCTCTTCAACTTGGATCATCTATCAAGGATATCTCCCAGTGGAATACCAAGGACTCTCCAGATTTTCAAGTTTGGGTTCAGAAGGCCATCTGATATCAGATCAGTTATCTTTATGGAAGGAAAGCTGCCACTGGTCTGAAACTAAATGTCATCTGGAAGGCAGGTGTGGTTTGCATAGGAACTCTGTAATTTTAGGACAGAAAAATCAAAAACACTTATCTTAAAATGGCTTTAAAAGCATCCTATTAAAAACAGAACTCTAAGGGATAGTGCTCTGCAATTTTTGACTATATGATTTGCCTTATGCTCACAAATTCAAACCCATAATGATATGGCAGCATATTAATTTATTTTATGATATAATAGGCCCATTTCAGCCAGTAAATTAATTACAAACATAATAACAAGATTTTTTTTCAGCATTTATGTATGATTTTCTAAACCACTAGTTAGTTTTCAAAAGTGAACAACAAAGTGATCTGTGATTAAGAAAAAACTTAATCTATGTAAATTTTATTGCCCAGCAGCTCTAGCTTACATGGGAAGGACATTCTTCAAGTCATGTCTTTTGTGCGGCATCAAATAAATGCCCAGTACTAATTAACCATATCACCTCACTACATCTACCTACTATCAACTGTGAAATTATGTGTTTAACTGCAACTTGTAAGGTTTTATCTGTATACATTTTAATGTATCACAGTATATATACATACATGTACATAATGTTTATTTGTAAGCAATACAGTTTTTACATTTTATTGGATATAAAATCCACCTTCCTTATTTCAAAAATGCTATCCAGCTTACTCTCAACTGTAATAGAAATCATGAGGCACCATTAAACTTTTCTTTTTTGGGGAGTGTCAACATAGGGAATTTTTCTAACACACTGTTTTCTACAAAGAGACCTTCTTAGCATGTTTTTCATTCATGGGTATAATATCCAGGAACTAATTCCAGTTTAAAAGGACCAGGGATTTGGTTTTCCATAGGTTACTCACAGAATTTCAGAGCATCTATTTTACAAAGTAAATTTAAAATCACTTGGCATCACAGACAGGGAATAATAGTGTATATTAGGGGCAGGGAGAGCAATGAAACATGATATTTTAATCTAATATAGTTTGACAACAAGGAGCTCACAGTAGCAAAGCAAGCATTGGCCTTTCCAGTGGTTAAGTGTACATGAAACTGCGCATTAATGTGGTTTCCTTACAAATTAAATATGGAAGAGAAACAAATAAGAGGGAATAATTATTATACATTAATATATGACCAATAGTTTCAAATTAGACATGTTTAGCTCACTTTTCATTATATACATTTAACAGTACTTGAATAGAAGATGTCTACACTATAGTCTCATGGAAAGTAGTGACTTAGAGATGGTGGTTAATTTTGAAAGATTCAGAATGTATTAGATTATTTTAAAAGAAGAATTCATGGCCATCAACAGGTGAAACAAATGGCATTCAATTTATTATATATGGTATCATACAATATAGATAATATGATATTATTTATCTTAATACATCATGTGTCATATTCTTTAACAGCTCTGTATCTCAGGCTTTTTAGAATTTGACTTACATTTTACCAATCAAACTAAGAGCAACCAACTATGGCCAGTCCTGCAATAACATGATGTCAATAAAACAATGATAAGGCACATATATTTCTGTACACAGGGATGTAAAAACAGCAATAAAGCAACATATCTAGATCAACTACAGATAGTCAAAAGCAAACTAGGTCAAACAAATAGTTTTTCTTTGTGTCTGACCTGGTTGCAAAACCCATGGCATTTGAAGTCTCAAACTCCTGTCAGTCAGTGCAAGTGAACTTATTGATTACAAGACCAAAAGCAAAGCCTTAACATCCCCAACTAATTCCTGACATTGCGCTGGAGACTACATTCTGAAAGAATATAAATTTTGGTGCATTGTGTGCTACTGAAATAAAGGCTAGTAGCAAAAGTTACTGCTGATTTAATAACATTTTCTGAGTCTGATGCAAATGTCTGGTTTGTCACTTAAAAAGACTCTAAAACAATCAGATTTGCAAAATTAAATTACTGCATATAATGCTTCTGTGCCTAGATTAGCCATGACCTTTCTTCATCTGATAACTTTCTAAACATGATGGACATTGATCTGCAGCACAAAATTGAAGAGAAGGCATCTAGGATTTGAAAATATAAATTAGGCTAATTCAGATGTGGTGCTAAAGTAAGGTGTGCAATTTAATTTTGATAATTCTGTCAAAACATTATTCAGTTGTAACTGTACCTTCCTAAATGTGGGATGATAATTTCCTTTACAGGAAATCACTCAGAAGGGTTTCTAAGGAAACCAGGCAAGCACACCAAACTAATATCAGGTTTTATGTGACAGTGAATGCCACACATGGAGAGCTGGAAGAGAATTTTCAAGGGAAAATGATGTAAATGTGAACAAAGATAAATCTGAATTTAAACAGTGACTCCGTTGGAGATTTCTCTGCTTCTTACTTGAGATATCTCACTACATTAAGTAAAAAGATATATCCAGTGCATCAACACGAACAGCACCATATGAGAGAGAAATTATTTGGAGAAATCCAAATGTAATAGAAGGAAGGTGAGAAAAGGAAAGTGGAGATTATTTTAATGGCAAACACTTTTAGAATAGACAAAGCAAATTAAATGTGAGGGAACTCAACACTGGAATAATGAAAGATGCTTTTCTGTCTTGACTACAGTCAGCTTATAATGTGACCAACTGAATGTATGGAAACTGGAGTTTATTTTTCTGTGTGTGTGTCCAGCTTGAATGTTGTTACATATAGGGTTCTCAACTAGAGAAAAGACCAGACAAGGGGAGACGATGTGTCTGAATTTTTTATTTTTCAATCAGGAGTACTTGAGTGCTTCTACCATATCCTCAAGTGTCTTTAGTTAAATATTTCTCTACTGGGGCTGTTCCTTGCCTTCCTAAGATGGTTTCCCAGTGGAGATAATTGGCAAGAACTGAATTCCAGAGCCTGGGGAGTTCGGAAGGATGGTTGTCAGAGACAACAGTGGGTTCAAGTAGTGGGGGTTACTGACCAGGATGTAAGGTGACATGGGACTTAGGGTGCAGAAACGGCATCTTAAAAACAAATAACTAAACAAACATACAAACAAACAAAAAGTTTGATTGTTTTTTGTTCCCCCCCCACACACACACACCAGATGAAGGCAGAGAGGAGGTGCAAAAACAGTGTTGCTTGCTGGAAACTGTGAGTAAATCAGGTGATGGTCACAGTGCTATTATAGGCAGGTGCTAACAGCAAATAATGAACAGGTTTGTGCTAGAAACTGAGAATCTGTCAAAAAAAGGAAAATGAGAACAGCTGATGTAGATGTTTATCATTACATGAGAAGTGAGCTTTCCAGGGAGAATTAGTGCCTTCTAATAGATATATGCCATCCAGATGTGTAGGGATGGGATAAGGAAAGCCAAGGCACAGAAATTGGCAAGGAATTCAAAAAATACCAAGAAGGGATTCCATAGGTACATTGCTCAGAAAAGAAAGGCCAAGGAGAGTGTTCCCCCTCTAATGATTGAGAAGGGTGAACTGGTAATGACAGATATGGAGAAGGCTGAGGTACTCAATAACTTCTCTACCTCAGTCTTCACTGCCAGTCAGGCATCCCGCATCTGTCAAGTCCCTGAACCTCTAGGTAGGGGCTGGGGGAGCAAAGTACTTCCCCCCCCCCCCCCCCCCCCCCCCGTAAGTGAAGAGGAGGTTCAAGACCTTCTGATGAAAATGAACAAGTCTGTGGAGCCCAATGACATGCAACCCAGGGTCCTGAAGGAACTGGCTGATAGAGTTACAAAGCCTCTCTCCATCATGTTTGAAAAGTCCTTGCAGTCAGGCAAAGTCCACAGTAACTGGAAAAAGGGAAACATCACTCCCACTTTTAAAAAGAGTAGAAAGGAGCACCCAGGGAACTACAGACCAATGAGCCTCACCTCTGTGCCTGGCAAGCCCATGGAATAGATCCTTCTGGAAGCAATGTTAAGGCACATTCAAGACAAGAAGGTAATCCAAGACAGACAGCATGGCTTCTCCAAGGGCAAATCATGACTGACCAATGTGGTAGCTTCCTATGATGGAGCGACTGCCTCAGTTGACAAGGGAAGACCAACTAATGTCAGCTACCTGGACTTCTGTAAGGCTTTTGACATGGTCCCACGTAACATCCTGGTCTCTAAATTGAAGAGATATGGATTTGAAGGGTGGACCATTCAGTGGATAATGAATTGGCTGGATGGCTACACTCAGAGAGTGGTGGTCGATAGCTCTATGAGTTGACAGTTGACACAACAGAAGGAAGGGATGTCACCCAAAGGGACCTGGACAAGCTGGATAATTGGGCCCGCGTGAACCTGATGAGGTTCAAAAAGTGCAAGGTGCTGCACCTGGGTCAAGGCATTCCCAGACAGGAGTACAGACTGGTAGAAGAACTCTATGAGAGTAGCCCTGTGGAGAGAGAGTTGGGGGTTCTGGTGGACAAAAAGCTCAACATGAACCAGCACTGCGTGCCTGCAGTCCAGAAGGCAAACTGCATCCTGGGCTGCAAAAAAAGAGGAGTGGCCCACAGGTCGATGGAGGTGATTGTGTCCCTCTACTCCGCCCTTGTGAGGCCCCACTTGGAGTACTACGTCCAGCTCTGGGGTCCCCACCAAAAGAAAGATGTGGACCTTTAGAGTGGGACCAGAGGAGGGCTACAAAGATAATCATAGGGCTGGAGCACCTCTCCTAGGAAGGAAAGTCTGAGAGAGTTGGGGTTGTTCAGCCTGGAGAAGAGAAGGCTCCAGGGAGACCTTATAGTACCCTTTCAGTACTTAAAAGGGGCTTATAAAAAAGAGGAAGAGTGAATTTTTACTCAGTCAGATAGTGACAGGACAAGAGGAACAATTTTAACTTAAAAGAGGGGAGATTTAGCTTAGAAGTTAGGAGGAAATTCTTTGCTATGAGGGTGGTGAGGTGCTGGAACAGATTGCCCAGAGAAGTAGATGCCCCATCCCTGGAAGTGTTCAAGGTCAGTTTAGATGGGGCTTTGAGCAACCTGGCCTAGTGGGAGGTGTCCTTGCCCATGGCAGGGGGGTTGGAACTATGTGATCATTAAGGTCCCTTCCAACCCAAGCCATATGACTCTATGATCATCTCATATTGCTGGGAAAAGTAACACTTCTGGTGGGTACAAACATTTCCCTGGGCATCTATGGCTGTATCCATATTAGGACCCAGACAGGACATTGCCCGCAGTGCAAGGCACCTTACTTTCTGTCCACCTCCCAGACTTTCCTCCAGTTGAAACCAAGGTGCAGGAATGGGGAGGAATGTGGTGGTACATACTGTACTTTCAAATAAAATAACCTCTTGATATGGCTAATGGGTCTTTGTAACTAGGAAGACCTCTCTGGTCCCACACATATAACCTAGACTGTGATTATGTAGATGTCATAGCATATTTTATACAGATATCACATCATATTATATATTCTTCTATATTTACATTTTTCAAAGATATTTCAGAGTCTATGCTCTTATTAATAGGATTTAGATAACCAAATATCAACTTTTAAGTTCTCTTTATCCAGGGTACGTTCTTTCATTTTCTTTTCAATACACTTTCTCATGATTAATAAAAATATATTACTTTTTATATAACTGGGGTCTTTCTTCTGCTGGGATACTAAGCAAACAGTTTCATTTCAAGTTCTATATCAGTAAGCTTTGGTCCCAGCATTCTTTCTATTTTTAATATCTTTTTGCTTAGCTGGACATCTTTCAACCAGTATGATGCAACAAAAATCACTCTTAATATCATTACTAGTATCTTAAGAGCACACACATCTTTGATTTACAATATTAGGTAACTCTTCTCTCATGACAGATTATATACATTATTTTATTTACCACTGCTTGTATATCTTTATCACATTGTAAGCCACTGGGATGTAATATGTAATTTGCAGCTTCAGGTACATGTCAATTGGATTACTCTATTATGCAGAGTAGAGATAAATCCAAAAGTAAAGGGACTACATATTGAACAAATTATTTCATTTATAAACCACAAACCATAAATGCAAATGGAACAAAATAATACAGTTGCTTCATTACACTTCCTGAAAATATTTACTTATTAATCACATGGAGAGCTTTTTTCCTTCTTTATCCAATGTTTGCTTAGCAACCTACCATTTCTGAGATTTTTAGATCCAAGTTGATTTGGAAGTAGAATTATTTTACAAACAAAAATATCATGATACACTTCATTATACTTAGGAGATGTTCACCCAGGAATCTCTCTATGCAGGTAGCAAAAGACTAAATGCTTCGGGTACAAATACCTGCGGGGTCTTAAATATGCCTTAATTTTCCTGTCAAAAAATCAAGCCTTCGTGATTCATATTTTAAAGTAAAAGGTACATCCTTATTTAAAGACTTTTTAACATATATTTCTCTTTTTGAAAGCCTTATTTTTCCTCTCTTTCATAAACATATATACACTTATGATTATTAATATGTAGGCACTTGGTGATTTAATATCACAGGGGCACAGGAAATGAGAAATTAATGTAAATAATAAAGTACTATGCTCCTTCCGTAGGGGGAAAAAAAAAAAAAAAAAGCCTTTAGGCAAAAACAATCAACAGTTAACTAGAAGGCAGATGCTAAAGATTCAGCTATTTTCTGTCTTTCCATCAGTGCCAGAATAATTCTGTAGATATAAGGAGCAGACCACTAAGCCAGATCCTGCTGTTCAAGAAATATGTTTCACAGCCAGGTAATTGCTTTTCTCAGAATGTTATACTAGAAGAAGGAGAAAGGGAAGAAAGCAACTGTAATGCAATAGACTGCTTTAAAAGGGTCTTGTCAGGAAATGTGCTGGGTAGCATTATTTTATTTTATTTATTATCAGTGTAACTGCATATTATCTGCAATAAAAAAGTAAACTTTCAAAATAAAGATACAACAGCATTAGACCATAAGCAATATTGCAGATTACAATGTACCATAAAGTTCAGTAATGTCACTTGGAAATGAAAGAATGCTGTGAAAATATAACCAAGTTATTGTATATACACACATTAGAGATAAATGTATGCACAGAATATATAGATACATATTTATAAAAACTTAATTCTTAGCTTATATTCATTCTCTTTCATTCTTTCCTTTCTTTCTTCCTTTTGCAGTTTACCGTCTAAGAGGGTTCCTTTTAATAATATTATTATCTCACTATAGGACACTTCTAAACGTTTTCATTTAATGTGTTCACTTATAAAGCCTAGATGCTGATGTTAAAAAGGAACAGAGAAAACATACAAAAAATATTTCATAAAACAGGCAAAACTAACATATTTTCTCTGTCCCTCAGAAGTTCACCACATCTCAGCAGGCAGAACTGCAATATCACTTGAGAAAACAAGTTGCAACTGGTCATTGCATTCTGCAAAACCTGATTTTAACAGTGCAACTGTTAGCAAATGGACTTTGAAGGAACAGATCTCCATCAGCCTCCTGTGTTAGTAAACATATGGGTACTCTATCTGCCTATGTATTTGATGTTCTTTAAAATTATAGGTCAAATCTTGTACATTGTAACATCAATTATTTACCCTTCTAGAAAAAATAATCTAATTTAAAGGTAGAAATGTTTTATACGTTACAGATACTTATTGTAATAATAGTTGTTTCTAAATTATGGATTTATATATGCAACGATATGTCAAAAGAAGCTCAGGCTTACTCTAGCATTCTTTCTTTTAAAATGTGAGATTGCCATGCAACATAACGGTCAAAGGCAGTTTTTCTGTCCTGAAGAACACACAAACTTTGATTTTCTGTAGGTTTCACACCACTGCACATTTTCTTTCTTGTTTATGCAAAAGAATGGGATTTTATTGTGGGTGGCTTTTTTTATTATTATTATTATTTTGAAAGGAGTGCTGTTATTTTGTTTGCTTGTGGCTGTTGTCAAGTAAATTGGAGCCTGATATTGTAAAGGCGTACACAGGGTAGAGTCTACTCTGTCTTTAGTGGGCACATGTCTGAAGGATTCAGTACAACATGTGGTCTATTTATTATATTTATGGCCTGTGAAGGAATGAAAAGAGCCATTTTCTTGGATGACAGTTTCCTAGATTTGAAAAATTAGGAAAGAAGCTTTAGTGGCATTTAGGTGCTGCAGATGTTAATTCAAGAACAAAATGTGACACAGATATCACAATAAGTCAGTAAGTCAGGAACCTATCACAGACTTTGTCACGCAGAACATCTGTACGTCTCCTTCACACATTAGAAACCCACACTCTTGGGTATCTGTTTGAAAAAGTGCACAAGGGCATATTTGCAAGCAGATCTGCAGTGCATTGGAAACAGTAAAATAGTTGCTTATTTGATTATTTAAACAGTTACTCTAAACAGAAGCCAAACTTCTCATTCTTTTTGCAAACTTCAGAGGAACCACATCAGTTTACAACAGAAAAGAAACTGGCCTATTAAAGAAAAAGATGGATAAAACCTGAAAAATGAGTAATGTTGAAAAAATGAATAACGTCCCTCTGACTCTAATTTAGACATGGCTAAACCAATTTAATCTAAAATTCGTTTTCCAGACTCCCCCAGGATGAAATCCCTTTCTAACAATTATGTTGCTACAATAAAGCCTTGAAAAATCACAACTTATAAAGAAAGCTGTGATAGACCATTAACTAGAGAGGATGCTGCAATAAAATAGCAGGGAAGCTGTCAGTGGGAATACAACTTTCAAGGGATTTACTTTTGTAGTTACATAAGAGTATTAAATAAGGGTAATATAACACAAGAAACCCTACTGCATTAATTTTGTCAAGTTTCACTGCACCTGTCCCTTTTCTCATTTCAAAAGTCCCTCTTCTCATTTCTTCATCAATATTCTTCTCAATAGGTAAAAACTCTTCAAACAAATGTAGCTAACTGGACCATTAGACAAAGATCAATCAACTCAAACCTGAAAATTCAGAGTCCCGGTACATCCCATGTGTTAAATGTACGTGTTGTCTTGCTGTTGGGACGTAACTGTCAGGATATTTCCAACAGATCACTGGTGTTACTAAGAATGCAGTCAGGATGGAAATGGAAGCTTCGTTCAAAACTTCATCAGTTCCTCTGCAGGAGAAAGGAATCTGACTGTTCCTCATGTCAATAGTCATTCATTGTGCCATAGAAGTTATGCCCACTGTTCCACTCTTCATGGTATGGACTATGCTGCTAAGAGGCTGTGGCTTCTCAGTCTTACTCTAGTTCAAAATTAATATACTCTCTAGCATGAGTGTTTTGTGTGTTTGTTTGAGGTTTTTTTCCTTTTATTTATTTATTTGTGCAAGAATAGATCCGAACTAAAATACAGTGCAGACATAATCACACACATATATTGCACCAAGCAATATTTTCCAAATCAGAGCAGAAAGCAAAGCATAAAGAAATTAAGCTAAATTAAGGAAATATATAGCTTGGTGTCTTGTTAAATTTTACCCTGTATGCTCCACATTTTTGCAGCCTGTGGGAGGAAAAATAAATAAATAAATAGGTAGGTAAATAAATAAATGGTGGATTGTCATTGCAAACATACCTGAGTCACCAGAGATCTCCAGAGGAAATGAGTTTACAGGTAACAAAAGCTGCTGTGTTTGTCTGGCTAAGGAAAATATCTGTAGGTGGCTGCAACCCAGACACTAGACAGAGATTGTTGTAATCAGGACAAGATTCATATCCCAGCATTGAGGGCAGTTCTCAACTGACTTCGGTGTATGAAAAGTACAGTTATCACAACCCTATAACCTTGATGGCCAATTTTTTTTACTGGAAGACCATTAAACAAGTTCAAAACCCAAGTGGGCTTTGAGAGACTTAAGTTGTGTTCTGCTAAATTATTTATGTTCTCAGTTTCTGGATTTAATTTCCTTTATGTCCTGGTCGATAACTGACATTCTTTTACACAAAATGGCTGGAAAAACTGTAGTTCAAAATGTGATGTCGCCCACTTTAAATTATATGTATGTTACATATTTCTCATAAATTTAATTGATGGAAATCAACCTCTGAAATTATATTTGCACTGCTTTAACTCTAATGCTGTTTTAAGAGGATCAGCCTCCACACATTTCTTATGAGGCAGATTTAATTGATACTTTTAACTCTGCTTTGGAAAAATCATATTTATATTAATTACTAACATACTGACCACTTCTTTAGAGAGAAGTGTTGAGAGTTTTTGGTTTTTGTTGGGGAGGGGGGGAGCAGCTTAAATTTTAGAAACTTTAATTTTGTTTAAAATTTCCATAAAAATGCATATTGGACATGTATTATCAGCTTTTTAAAATAAAATATGCTTCATATTTTTTGTATTATTTTTTTTTTTGTTTTGCCAGCTCAGGGTCTCTTCTTTTTGGTATTCAGCTTTGTGGTGTCATAGCATAATAAAAATTGCTAAGATTACTTTTTTCCTTGGCATATTACCATCACCTCTTTTTGTCTTACTAGCCCACTATCTGCATTGTCTATACTATCAACAAGTGGTCTTTCTGGCTTTCTCTGCAGTTAGTAGTGCATCTCATTATGGGTGAATCTGTGAATTGAAACAGGTGGTGCTGAGGACCTGGTGCGCACCATATATGTTTTGGGGAAATAGGGATTTCAGAGTAGTTCTATCCTTGTTGCACAGACTGGATCCCTATTAGCAATGGAAGCACATATTCCCATTGAATTTCATGCCAAAGAAATCCAGTTGACATGGTCTGAGGCTACTCAGTAATATAAAACAAAGCTCACAGACAAGGTCAGTCAGGAGATTCACTTCCAAAGAGTAATCCGGATCAGAACTAAAATACCAATGTAAATACACCCTGTGAAAGCTAAGTCCAATGTCTACTGAAGTAAATAAAAAATAAATAAAAACATATTTTTGAGAGAGGTTCATCTAGTTTACTCTTAGGTGTCAATAACTGATGTCTACAATTAAACCAGACATTTAGACTATCTTCATAAACAATTTAAGAAAAAAGGACCTACAGAAAGTTCCAATTTAAATATCTACCATAGATCAAATAAATCCCACTTTCTTGCTCCTGTTTCTCCCCATTGACTTTAAAGTTCAGATAACACATTAATATAAGAAATGTCTGCACTGGCCAGTGGAACGCCAAGCCACATGTCCTCAGTGAGTTTACTCATTGCCCATATTAACAACTAAAAAAATATTGGTATTCATGCTAAGTTTTGTTCTTCCAATAAAATGTTTTCTATTGTAAATTATTATTAAACTTAGAGGGGGCATATAGAGATTTGCTTTCATTCTTACAGTAAGGTATGTCCTAAACTTTCATAATTTTTGAGTGGTAAATTAAGATCACCTTTTCTCCTAACTTTCATAAATTGAAAATAAAATTTTTTTTGAGATATCTGACAAGTGATTTCTCACTAATCCATATAATTTACATGAAAAAAAAAACTAATTAGAGACATTTGGTCAGGCCTTTAAGTCAGCTAGTTTTTAAATTCATTGAAGTCCTGAAAAGTTCCTTACTGTTGTTACCTACTGAAAAGGATGACTTCTTTACTTTCACAAAATTTCAATTTAAATAAAGCTCCAGAATCATCTTACTCAAGTTGTTTTGATTAAGAGTAAATTTAGAAAAGCAAGTTATTAAATAATTAACAACTCTAAACATCATAGTAATTTATATAACCAACATTCTTAACCACTCCCAACATATTTTTTACTGGAAAAGCTAATCCAGGCTACAAGTCTCATGCAACTCAGAAGCTTGTGTTCAGGAAACTAATTCAAGAATGCCTTCTTAGGTGTGAGAGATTCAGAAACTGCATTTTTTAGTAAAATTTCTTCACTTGTCTAAAGATGTGCTATTACAAACATTCAGTAAATTTTCTCTCTTCCTGAAAACAGGCACCGCTCCGAGTACTCTAAACAACTATTTTTGTTAGTTTAGCTCATACAAAATAAATCAGTACAACTGTACAGAGCTAAACTGAAAGATACTATGATCCTACTATGCATTTATTACACAATAGCCTTTTGGTGATAGGATTTGATGAGGAAATGGAGACTGGTGCCTAACCTCACTGAATTTGGAGGGAGTACTATGGTCACTACTTTTCAGGATAGTGCCAATAAATATACTACAGAACACAGCACAGTCAGAAAGAGAAACCCCATGAAACCAGAGGAGGGCCTGGATGGGAATCTGAACAAAATGCAGACTTCAGGGTAAAGTATCTCTTGGCTCAATGTCATGTGGGTCCATTAATTTTTCACTTCTCTTTGCACTGTAGTCTAGACCTAACACGGGGGCTAAGAAATACTCATCCATAGAAGTCCTTACCTTAGTTGTAGGCAAAGATCACACAGGGTGAAGTAAGCCTGGAACTATGGCCCTCTGCTTCCTGAATTACCACTTACCACAGACTTACCACTGAAGAAATGAGTGGTAATTTATGCCATAAAATTCAGGGCAGAGCTTTTGGGTTCAGAATCCCTTTTTTGACAGACATAGATTGTCCTGATAGATGCCAGAGAGAGTTTCAACCATACCTCACTCCATCTTTCTTCTTGTCTGATTTCAGCACACCAGAAGGCATCACTGGTGTAAACCAGTTTGGTTAGCTAATGCTCTTCTACACCAACATGTTTAACTCTATCTTTTATGGTAGTTTTTTGATTTGCTACACAGAGTCTTTCTAACTTTTTCCTGGTTTAGGGATGAGAGCTGATACGTTGTTGCCTCTGCTTTCCTGGTCTTCATAGACTAAACGTTGATCACTATAGGTTCTAATACAGAATCTGGCCCTCTGATGTTTTATTTTCTTCCAATATAATATGTGGAACTGGGTGGACACATTCTTCAACTGAATAGTACATGAAGGAGCAAAGCACTTTGCACAGACTCAGTATTGCAACTGCATCATGATGTTGGAAAGCACATGTCATATAAGGCAGTACTTATGTGGACAGAGGGTCTTCAGCATTTTAAGTATCCTGAATAAAGACATTCTTGAGCCAACCAGAAAGATGAGTATAGTTCTATCTTGACATGCCAAGTAATAAGTAGAAATCTGATTTAAAGACCAGTTCATAAATGTAAAATACTGTCATTAATCAAGACACACAGCTGGGTTTAAAACAGTTATAAATGTGATATTGCCAATTAATCTTCCTAAACACTATTTCTCCATTTCTTAATTCTCTGCCCAATTAGTTGTAACATGGACTACCTGTGCAAAAGTAATGCATAATTAATGATACGAGCTTTACTATTCACTGATCCAATAAATGATAGCTCTTTTTTCTTTCTCTGCATCATTTCTTTTGTTGGCTTGAGCTTCATTCATATACATATTTAATATAAGTTTATTAGATCTGGTTTTAAATGCTAAACAACTTTGACTAGAGTTACAAGACACACAAAACAAGCAGATTATTAAAGCTGACAAACACAAATATTTTGGGTGTTTTCATGAAAGAAGTTGAAGTAGATAAAATTGATCAACCAAGCAAATAAAATCACTTCAAGAATATTCTGATTATCTCAATAATTAGAACAGGTTGAAAATTTAATTTTTTTTTTTCTAGCAAATTCTTCTTGTCTACAAGTCTGCATCTTGTATCTTAGAATCTGTATCACAGATTATGTTTCAAGTTTCAGTGAAATCAGAAAGGTCAGAATGCATAATCTTCTATTCAGACACAATTTTGAGAGAGAAAATGCCAAACAATGACTGAATTCATTTAAATGTTGAATGTAGCAGTTCCCTTGAAAATTATTTTTTCACATTTATTTTCCCTTTTATTTGTCAGAAACCTTTATGAAATGTTGAGTCCTTTAATAAAGATAATCATAATACAATAATTATATGAATCATGCTTTAATTTAAAGAAATCTAGTAACTGCTCAGAATTTGACAGTGGAATGAATATACTTTCAAAGAATATAAGTGGCTTAATATTTCTCTTCACCATTTATTTCACTCTAGCTTCTGCATACTGATCATCTTCTCTGTCTTGTCAGAGCCCTCTCCCCAAATGCTTCATGGTAGGAAAGTTCTTTCCCATTTGCCACATGATTAGCCTTCTTATTCCTGTAAATATCTCAGCCAAGTGTTATTCAGCTGAAAAAGATATCTCCATAGTATTTTTTTCTGGTGCCACATCTCATCCATGCCTCTTTCATCTGTGACTAAGAGCTTGCAACTTCAGCTAGGCACTGGAAGCAGCCTCGCTGGGAACATTTGGTGCCCTGACTCATGGGTGCTGGAATGAGCAAATAGGAAAAAGCTGATATATCCGGAAGAGCCTGAGGCTGAATTCTCAAATTAAATTTCCATTCCTTTGGACTTCTAGAAAGATAAATTGAGTGATACAAAATCTTTAAACACTCAAAAAAAGACATCTAGAATTTTTTGTTGTTTTCAGAGCAATCTACTCACAAGAAGCTATTGGTAAAAATATTCATGGAAAAGGCCTGATAAACATATTTAATTTTTTTTTAAATATTCTTCCATAAAAAGTATACAAAAGACCAAGTTCAACCAACATTCTATCTTGGAATCTTTTCAGTCAGTCTCTCAGAGAGCATCTATCAAAGTACCATAAAATTGATCAGTATATACTAGCTACAGTGAAGCCAAAGTATTTTTCAACAAGGCATGAAATTTTCTCTATACCACAAAATCCTGTGTTTAGAGAATTTTTCATATTGGTTATAGAAGAGGAGCTAAACCTTTAAAAAACAGACTTCTTCTAAAGGTGCCGTAGAGTACAACAGGAAGAGGTGAGGGCAACAATAAGGTTCCCAAAGCCACACTTACAGCTTTGGAGATGTAGGCTTATACATATTGTAGCACTGACTGGTTTTTGAACCATTTTGAAATCTGTGTGACCCTCTCCTCCCTTCCCAGATACCTTTGAGAGCAAGCCTTTGGGAAAATCTATTTCTGCTTTTCTTTGTGAATTATACTGAAGTGACAAAGCTCAAAATGAAGACAGAATTACCTAATTTCAAATGCTCTTTCAGGTTTTAGACACTAACTTTGGCTCCTAGATACAGAGTTTTCCACATTTTTCACTAACATAACAATTGTCTGAATCACGCTGAAAGTTTATAACATCTTCTGATCGAAGGAAGTCAACAATATGCGCTTTTGAAGTTTCCTTTTGGCCAATTTCCTGGGAAGCAGATTTGTAGCACTAACTAACCCATTTTTCAACAGCATGAATCCTCACTGCCCTGATTATTATGTACTCATTTACACTAACTCAGTGTCAGTTCACAAAACTAACACAATCTAATTTGATAACAATATCCATCTACCTATAAACCGAAACAAATTATTAGGCCAAGGTTTAACCGTGTAAAAAGACAGATTCCGAAATTTATTTCTCTATCTAAGAAAAATGTTTTCTTTTATTTTAGAGAAATCTTTCTAAGATGAATGGTTAGGCTACAATTGTCAAAAAGTGATGTCTCTCACAGTTTCTGGAAAAAAAATGGCCTCTGTGGCCTAGTTTTGCTCCCAAAGATATAAAAGCTAATATTCCTATTGATTTCAATTGAGAAAAATCCAATTCTAAATTAAACTGTATCTTTTTAATGTATTTCTAACTCAATGTTGTTAAAGTTTATCCAATGAAATATAAAAACAATATTATAGACAACATAATTAGTTGATAAAAGACATGAAATATTAATTTCCCAAGCTGTATGACACAAGAGGCTTTTTAAACAAAGAAAACTTCAATAGCTCAGCTTCCCATAAGCAACTTAATGTGATTCCTCCTGTCTAGCCCCAAAGACACGGTGTCCTAAGAAAAAAGACAAATTCTTAATAGTCAACAGTCTCTGTTGTATCACCTCAGCAGTGCCAAAAATCCTTGCTAAGAAATGCCCCTAATGCTATTCTGCTATCACTCGCACTACAGCTAATGTCAGCTGCAATTGTCATACATGGTAAGAAAAGTGGTATTCCAAACGATATGTGCTATGCTATGTATAACTTTTCTTTTAAAATCCTACCCTCAACCACAAAAGCTGTTCCGGTGCAATTGCCAGAAGATCAGTGTATTGTGCTTCCTTTAACTAACTCCATCAAACAAGCTGAACATTGAATGAGCTGAAGTGTTTGAGTGCCAAACTTTCAATTATCATTATGGCTTAAAAAAAGCTGATGCTATTTTGAGTGCAGTTACAATAGCAGGCCACCTGTGAATAGCTGGTTGGAATGCCACGTTGACAAATGCCTCATTGGCTTATATGAACTAAATTTCCACCCTCTAGCAATAACCTAAACTGCTCAGGTATTAAACTTGCTTGTCCTTCACTGTTCTCTAAATCTGTACCTGTACCTAGATATTTTTTCAAGCATTTTTTCAAACATTTTCTCAGGAATTTAGGTTTATTAAAGAAATGTTATGTGTACAGACAGACACAGTAACTTATAGCACTCTTAGGTGAAAGTGATTATCATGATCTGTACCAACTTGATGGGACTAAATGTAATAAGTGGTATGAGGATTAGAGATTAACATCACTTTGACCAGCAGGGCAACCTATTGCCACCATCATCCTATGTCTAGATAAATGAACATATGCTGACAGATATGAATATTTTACTGACATATGATGGGCAGATATGCATTTGAGGTTCTAGTTCAGTGCTAGTTTAAATTCAGGATTCTGTCTCGCAAAGACATATGCACTGCATTGGTTTATCTTTCCAAGAGGTACTCACTGTGCATAAAATTAAACACATATCACAGCCCCAGTAGATGTTTCCAGATGAACATTTACCAGGCTGATATATTTTACTCTAGCATAGGTTCATCTCTTGTTAAGCTTCCCTTGATTTCCATGGCTTCACTGGAAGACTTCCACAACACAGGGAAATCCTTTTGCAGGAATGAGACCACATGGTTTCTCTGACCAGCACTGTACCCCTGACACTTCTATGTTAGATTTTGTTTGCCTTTTCCCCAAATTCAGACCTGTGGGTTTACTATTTCCTTCTTTAGGAATGGAGAGTAAAGGAAGTGAACAGACACAAAGATTTCATGTGTTCTTAATGATGAATATTTTCCATTTAAACTAATACAGTCTACACAGAGAAATTCTGAACTACTTCACTGTTTCTCTACTTCAGTTTGACTATAATTCATAGACATCTGGGCAGTTTAGGATGTCTTTTTTTTCTGGCTTCTGAAGTGTTGACTCTCTCCCCCTTTATTTGTACCTAGCAGATTCCTTAATTTAACCTCGTCTCTCTGCTATACAATCATACCTCTCCTGCCTATGCTTTCCCTGACCTTGTGAAGAGAAGAACTTAGAAGCTGTCTTTTCCAAGTTGCTCTTCATCACACCTTTTCTCTCTTCTTCTTGTCTTGGGGGAGGGCAGAGGAAGAGGGTAGTCTGTTTTTAAGACCATGAACTATTATCTACATCTGTTTTCCATGCTCCATGCTATGTTGCTTATAGATGAGAAGGAGAAAATTACTTCATGTTGCTGCCATCCTGGTAGCCTGATATGCTTTTATTCCAATTGGATCAATCCAGGCTTAATGACTATCCAGTGTCCTTCTTCTGAGAGGTACTCCCTGATAGCAGACAACGACTTCAACATATGTGTACTCAGGTTATTCAATGATATTGCAAAATACATCCAGTTGTACATACACATAACCTAGACTATCACAATATAGTTAAGTCTTTTGAAGGTAGCGACCTACCCATTAAAAGGTTCTTCCTATAGATAAGGTAAATTGATGTATTCAAGCATCTTACAGTGTTGTACCTCATGGAAACCAGAAGCTAAATTTCTTGACAATGCCCATGGGCTTATGTAGCATTCTTAGCATGATTCTGTACCATAACTACTGCTTCTGCCATAGCTTTAGATACAGTCTGAAGCAGGCTTTGTTTGCCTGCAATTGAATTATAAAATCTGACATTCCTTTTGGCTTTCTATACTGCAGTCATATATTATCTAGACTTACAGATAGTCAAAATGAAGTATAGACTTTCTAGAGTATATTGATTTTTTGATTGTGAATGATATAGTGGGTTGGCATGTTCTTTTTTTAATCTGTTCCATTCACAAAATATGTGCATATTCTGCTTTTGACACATGTGAAATGAAAGCTAACATCAAGACATAACACCTCAGAAATACAACTGAAACCTGGAGGCCTTAAATCTGCCCTTGTCAGTCCACCTGTCTAGTTATATAGCATCACTGAGAGCAAAGGGACCATAAGCATTCAAAAATGGAGTAATATCATAGCAATTTTTGCCTTGTTTCTCTATCTTGCTCAGTGAGTAGTAGCTGTGTGTCTGTCTGCCTCTAAGATATGGAACAAGATATAAGAGAACCTGAGTTCAGGTGCTTGCTTGCATCTGAGAGGTCAGTTTAAGGGTTTTTTTAATGTTCTTTTTGACCAAGATATTAGGCTGCTCCTGTTACAAATGATCGTGGTTAAGCTATTTGAACATACATTTAGGTTTCAGTTACTAAAAAAAGAGCTATATACTTGTTCTTATTTGCTAGTTAATCACTTCATATTATGTGTTCACAGCCTTCAAAATAACAACATTTGTTTATGGCTGTTTTGGATTCACACTTACCTTCAAAACCAGACTGTAGATTTCTCTTTACTTATTTATTTATTTCAAAGAAAACTTACACAGAACATATTTCTGAACAGTCTGTATTCTGCAGTATTTTCCGATAATCAAATAAATAAACATGGCTAAAGATCTTACTCCTCTGAACTCAAGAGCAGATGTCTTGTTTCTGCTAAAAGGTCAGCATATAAGTAAACGGATAACAAATAAATTAAGATCTAAGCATACTGAATTTAAGCTTTTCCTTCATTTCTGATACCACTCAATATTTCTGTTCAAGACTCACTCCAGTTTCTCTTTAAACTGTGAAATTCATTCTCTGTGCTCCATACAACCTAAGTGCTGCTATTACTAATTATTTCAGTCAACTGTGTAGTGTTGTACTAAAGGTTTCATAGTGCATTTATAATTTCATATTTTTTTAGCTGTTACCGTATTTATCTTGCTTCTTTACTTTTTAAAAGTAAAATGACCACAACATTATGCTGTTTCAAGTGTTTCATTAGCTCTGTCAATAGATCTACCAATACTATGATCTATCAATGGTAGTTTTATACTATCAATAGGTAGTATAAAACTCACACCTGACTTTCAAATTGCCGCTGGGAGATGTGAAGACTGCCTTCAACTTCTTTTAGCTTGCTAATAGATAAAAAGTTCCTTAAATATTTCCCAGATTTCCTCCTTCCTTTTCCTTTCTGTTTATCGTCCTTCATCACACCTGTCCACAACAAAAGCATACTCAAAAATGCAATATCAAAGCCACTACAATAAATGTGTCAATATGAACATAACCCTATTCCTAGGCTCATTAGCTTTTTTGTAAGAACTGTAAAATCATTCCTCTAAATCTACACTGGATGCTACTTCTCCATATAAGATATTTTTGTAAAAGTCATTTCTCCTTTTTTGTCTTCTAATATGTCAGTTCTTCTCATTCACTATTTATTTCACCTTGAGTATGTAGAAACAGTGGCTGCATTCCAGTGGTCTCTACTGTAATTCCCCATTATGCTACTATTATGCCTAATTATACCTTATTATTTCCCCTACCATAAGCTAAAGTTTAAAATCTATTTCATGGAACAAGAGATGATGTAAGTTTCAGTCGGGGACAGGTCATCATTCAGGCAAAAGTCGGATAGTCCATATGGTAAGCCAAAAAGCTGGAAATAATTAACAACAGTGGATCACTAGGTGAAGAACAATGAACATATGAACAACGAACAAAGACCAATAAACAGGTGAACATATGTCAAAGAAATACAGAAACCACCTGCCCCATAAGTTTTATTTATAAATATTCCATCCATAATATTTAGAAATTGAAATCTCATGTCACTTCAACATAATAAAGAAGAAATTTTCCTGTCTGTCAAACAAAGAGCTCTGTGCGGTTCCCAGCCTGGTCTCCTTGCTGCCTGCATTTAGCGTGCTTATCAGGTATGTATCTTATGTTTATCTGTCCTTAGCAACCAGGGTGCAAACAAAGGAAAGAAATCTAATATGCACATGCTTCATTGAAGCTTCCCTAAAAAAAAAAGATTAACGCTTAGTAGTATTAACCACAGTGAATCAGCATTAACTCTTAGCATTGTATTTTTCTAGACACTCTGTTCCTTCCTTGTTTTGGGTTATAACTAGAATAGTCCCAGGAGGTGCTCATGGGAGAAGATGTATGTAAACTGAAAATAGTAAGGTCAAGTCCAGTACTGAATAAAGCTATTGTATAAAGCCCATTATATATGCCTTTATGACCACCAGGATAATTTTAAGGATAAGCTACTTATTACAGTTTCATCAGTGAGAAGGGGTAGATACATAGATGGAAGATGTTAAATTCACTGTTACAGCTCTTCCTTGTATTTGGGTTTCACCATTGCAGTGTTACCATTCAACATGTACTGTCTCTGTCAATTGACTGAGGACATTTAAAGCAGCATTTGCTTTCTCTTTGTGTACCCAATGATTTTCCATGGGCAACTCTGTGGGGTAAAACAAAATAAAAATTTAAAAAAAAAAAAAGGGAAGAATCACCTCTTAATATATCTTCCAGTACCTCCACGTTTGCTTAATAATATTGACAATATGAGTAGAATAAGTAATATTGAACTACATTCAAATCTGTCAGAATACAAGCACATGCGCACAGGCAATTGCAGTATAGTAGCTGGCACTCTGCAAATCTGCACTCTACTTGACATTGAAGTAATTTACTCATGAAGCCAAAGCCTAGAGAAATAGGCTTGCAAGCAAACGACGCTGCAATGACTCACTGATTGTTAATGGTTGGGGATTTCCCCTCCCCCCCCCAAAAAAAAAAAAAATCCACAGTGGTGCTAAAGATAAGCTTGTTTTAATATGTGAGTACAAGCAAATCACCGGGTGGTAGAGAGGAACAAAGAATATTATGAAGAACAACATCATTTGCTAATAAGGGGAAACATGTACATCTTGAGCGATCCAGTTCATTAGATCCCCTAATCCTTGCTTTTGCATGGAAAATAATTTGAAGCTACATCCCTTGGCAGTTAGGAAATGCTGTATTTTCTTTTACAAATTCTTGTAAATAACAGCCCCACTTCCTGTAGACATCTAATCCTGCAGACTGTGGAAAGCCTCCAAAGGCACAGTATTCAAGAGCCTCCACTGTGCAGAAGGCTCTGATGCAGAGACATCCTGCAGAGGCACTTCACTTCTCAAACATACTCTGAAGTGCCACATTGCTTTGCTCACAACACACAAAATCAGGAGAAAAGGCAGTCGGAGATCACCAGCACATCTATAACATGATGGATTTGTAGCCCCACTCTCCTTGGAGAGCAGAAGCACCTGCTCAGCAATTACTACGGCTAACTTGCTGTCCAAGTAACTAGGGAGAATTACATCTCATTTAATTTTAGCTGTCTAGTCTAACCTGTTACCTTTGTTAGATGTCTGTCACCCTAGGCTCCCTTCATAGATTCATTTGCCCTGCCATAAATGCCTATGTTAGAAGATGGATCACTATTTGGAAATGCTATTTTCCCAACTTGATACACTGAGTTTTACTAAGACTTTGAAATCTAACTTTCAGACACTAATGTTAGAGCTGATGAATCTCTCTCTAATTAATAGAGAGAGTGCAGTGTCCTGGTTCCAGTTAGGACAGAGTTAATTTTCCCTCATAGTAGCTGGTAGGGTGCTATGTTTTGGATTAGGATGAGAAGAGCGCTGATAACATGCCGATGTTTTAATTGTTGCAGAGCAGTGTTTACACCAGGCCAAGGACTTTTCGGCTTCTCGCTCTGTCCGGCTAGCGAGCAGGCTGGGGGTGCAGCAGGAGCTGGGAAGGGACAGACCCAGGACAGCTGACCCAAACTGGCCAAAGGGGTATTCCATACCATCTGACGTCATGCTAAACAATATATAGGGGTGGCTGGCCGGGGTGGGGGGCCGGCTGCTCGGGGATAGGCTGGGCATCGGTCAGCGGGTGGTGAGCAATTGCGTTGTGCATCACTTGTTTTCTTACATATTATTATTATTAATACTATTATCATTATCACTATTATTATTATTATTGTTATTATTATATTCCTGTCTTAATAAACTGTCTTTATCTCAACTCACCGGCTTCACTTTCCCGTTTCTCTCCCCCATCCCAGAGAGGGAGGGGGGAGGGTGAGCGAACGGCTGTGTGGTGTTTAGCTGCCAGCCGGGTTAAACCACAACATGCAGAAACTCCAGAGAGTAATTCAACCCATCTATTTTAAGCACTTATTTAGAGTATAGAGGAAACCGCTTTCTCCCCATTAACTATGTAGGGAGCCAAGTTAACTTGCTTAACTAGACACTTGGCTTTTGGACAGTTAAAAGTTGCTAAAATGAATTATATCTTAAGTGTTCTGCAGCCCATAAGGGATTTTTCAATCCCTTCAAATCCTGGAAAAACCCTTCTTAAAGCTTGTTTATTAAGACTTTACACAGAGGTTATGATTTAGCTCTCTGGCAGTGAGTCAAACAATATGGGCATGCCTGGTAATGCTTTTCTTTTCCCTTTTTTTTTTTTTTTCTTTTCTCTGAGACAAACAAGTAAGAACAGCTCCAAGCTGAATATCACTTTTAACATGCCAGCTCTTCTTCACCTTCCAGATCAATACATAGCTAGAATACAATTGTGAAATTCAGCCTGGAAAAATCACACTTCATAAAAAAAATCAGGATGGAAAAAAGCTAACTTACAAATCTCTTATTAAAGGCCACTACTTCAACCCACCTTAATGTTAGCAAATCTAATTACTCTATGAGTGATCAACATCTCCTAGGTTGAAGTGTTAAGTACTGAAAATAATGCATGATTTGCTTGGAAATCCTGTCCATACGTGGAATTCAAAAATTATTCAATCAGCAACACCTGTATTCTTGTTTTACAGCACACAGATCTTTCAAAAGGACACTGTCCTACTTCTCTTTTATGTTAAGAAAATATATGGTTCCTCAAAAATAATGTTTCTTTGTAAGCAAACTCTTAAGCCTTTTTGGAGAAAATTAGTCTGAGAAATAAATTCCTGGGGATTAATGGAAACCTAAAATATAAAAGATCCTCACCAACTCTCATAAGGGCTGAAATAAACACCCTTGATCCACTAGATTTGAGACAGTCTGAGAAACTGTATTTAATTCTGGAATTATCAAGACAGGCTTCTATATATACCCTGCATATCTTTTTGTTATCGTTATTATTTAGTAAAGATCTCCAGGTTTTTATTTAGGATCTTATTGGAAACTCCATTTCATAAATAGAATATTACAGATACTACAGACAGGAAGTATCAAATTGTAGTTGGTCTAAATTTACTGTAATGTTCTGTCAAGTTTTCAGTTTAGAAATATTTGAGAGCTTCAATAAGATTGATATTTTAATTTGCCTTGGATTTAACTTTTATGCAGATGTTCAATCCAGAAGCAATTTTAATGTCCTCAAGTGTAAAAAATAAAAAATAATACAAAAAAAAAAAAAACTAGCAAAAATGGGCAGGCATTTTTCCAAGGGATCCTAGGGATTTCCTAGGGATATCTAGCTAATATCCCTTCTGGACTCCGGGATCTTATCTTACTCTTTTAACGCTAATTGTGTTGATTCAGTGGAAAACAACTTAGAAAAGTAGGTACTATTTACAGAAGACAGTTATTCTGCTTAAAAATTGAGTGAACTCTTTTCTCCAACCCTCATTTAAAATGCTTTTTGAGCTTGATCTTAGTCCCAGTCACTAGCAAAATATGAGCTGCTTCTGTTTAATTCCTGTTGCCAATGATCTCAAGGAACTGCTTCAACTGCTAGTGATTGCCAGCACACAGGAACATCCTGTACATGGAAACATCTCACAGCCAGGCTGGACAGGGGGAAATACAGCAGTTGTTGTGGGGGGAAGCCACAAGGGATTATTTAAACCAGTCAACTGCTTTCCTGAGGAATGATGCAGAGAGTGCTAAACATATGCCCTGTAGTCTGCAATGCTCCAGAGGACCTCACCTGTAATGATGCTACTGCCACAGGCTGTTGCCTACAAGGAAGGAGTTAGCACTGCACTTTTTTCAAAAGCCATTAATACAGAAAGTATGGCAGCTCTGTATATATGGCACAGAATCATAGAATCATTAAGGGTGGAAAAGACGTCAAAGTTCATGTGGTCCAACCATTGTCACCCTACCACCACCATCACCCACTAAGCCATGTCCCTAAGCACCACGTCCAACCTTTTCTTAAACACCCCCAGGAAGGGTGACTCCACCACCTTCCTGGACAACCCATTCCACTGCCTAACTATTCTTTCTGAGAAGAAATTTCTCCTGATTACCAATCTGAACCTTCCCTGGCACAACTTGATATACTCCTTCAGTCCTTGAATGGTGAAATTCTGCTAGAGGAGAGTAGTAACAGCATTTGTGGATGCATTTTAAGGTAGAAAGCCTCTGACATCCAGCAGGTCTTTGAAAAGTAATGCGTAAGGAAGGATTTCTCCCAATGGGAATACTCCCATTGTTTCCAAAAAGTGACAATTTCTCTATTGTCACTGTTTTAGATAGTGAGCGAAAGAGCTTTTTTAATACGTCATTTAACCAGGAATGCAAATCAAAGGAAATAAACTTGATATTATAATATCCTGCAGCTGCTCAGCTGTTGACTTTTGCTATCTACACTGAAAGTAGAGATACTTTATCAAAAAATCCCCAGCCCCTGTATGTACAACTGATCAAATCCAGACAGAATGCAAAACCTGGTGTGATGTCATCTTCAAGTGAGCTGTTTACAAGCACAGAATTACAGCCGCTGCCAACTAGGAGTCAGCTAAGCAGCTCAGGTTCATGGTAAAGGGATCTTCAGGCCATGCTGGCTGGATTACTCTTCCATCTAGAGACCTCACCTTCTGCCAGTCTATAAAGAGCATGTTCTTTATCACATAAAGACAGGAAAGCATTGCATCTGGCTGAGGATATTAGTTTGGTGTATGAGCAAAATATTCATATTGCCACTTGTAGTAAAGACAATGATTTTCCTGTAGGCTATCTATCTGTGTTGTATATAGGGGAAAAAAAAAAAAAAAAAAAAAGAAAAAAAAATCCTACTATGGACTACTTTATTCTTTAGCACACAGTACTAAGAAGATCATACAGAAGTATCCACGATTATCAATGACAATCATCAAAAATACTAGATAAATATTTCACATTCTGCTTTATTTTAGTTATCTGTGTTCAGAAAGGACTACATTATTTCCTACTGAGTGTACTGTTCTGTCTTTTGAGCACTAAAATAACACTTCTTTTAGTATTAATTTTTTTTCACAAGATAGAAATTAGATTCTGAATTTTATCTTGACTCAGGACAAGAGCGCTTAGCTGCTCTAAAAGCCAGGTCATTTTTTTTAATTTTCTTATATGCTGTTTCCTGAGAGTATTCTCCTAAATACTTCCTACCTGAATGCTTCTGAAAGTGGAACAGAAAAGGGATACTATTTCAATCCCTGTGAAAACATCCCTAAAGGGATGTGATGTACCCTGCACCCACAGAGCATATTTTGAAGTAACAGGCACTTGTGTATGCTAGAAGACCCAGAAGAAGCTATTAACTGAGACAAAATTTCCACTGTGTCTTACGCTGCATGTGCGTAACCTTGGTAAAGTTTCAAACCTTGTAACCTTTAATGGTTTAGTATTTTCTCTGGAGTGCATACCTTGAGGTAGGCATGCTCAGATGAGGATTACCTCTAAGAGGCTAGCTGTTCCACTATTGTTCTGTCCAAAGCCTCAACTCATTAATAGGATAGCTAGAACAGTTTAAGCAGTTACTTCACGCTTGTAACTTATGAACTTCTTTCTTTGCTCAGAGGGTGAGTGTTCTTGTGCAGCAGCAGAAGTGTTTTGTATAAGGCAAAAGAGCTATCAGAGACATACATGATCAACAATAATTCAGCAAATGTGATTGGAGATTTTGTATCAAAACACTTTGAGGATTATTAATAGTACTAGTAGCTATAAAAATATTTCCCAGCAAATACTAGGGAAAAAAAGGGAAATTTGGAAATGAGAGAGAAAGAGAGAGAGAGAGTTGATTTGAAGAAAGAGCAACACATAGCTAAAGAATTCTCATCTAAAACGTAGTAATTACCATTTGTTGCTATTCTTACAGCTTCACTATATTCAAGTTACTCTGGGTATCCTCAGGCTCTGGAAGGTACTGCAACTTTCCTACTTCTTAATTCTGTACCTACTAGGCAATTACAAAATTGGTGGGGAATAGCAACTCCCCAGTCTGGTGGTTTTGTTGTTTGTTGTGCTTTTTTCTTTTGTTGCTTGGTTTTTTTTTGTTTGTTTTGTTTTGGGGGGGAGGGGGGAAGACAGGTTGTTTAAAAAAATAATGCCATTTGCTTCTCTTTAGACATAGGTGCAGAAACTATGCATGCTACAGTGGTTTTAAAATGCAGCACCCCAGTTAATGAGGTATGTGCATGCATAGCTGCTACAACACATCCAGGCAGGAAGAGACTCGGAGAAAAAGGCAACTTGAAAACCTTACCTCAGTGAAATTTTCCACAGTTCTTTTTTTTTCTGGATTTCTTATCAAAATGTACATTTATCCTTCTCTTTCAAGCTATGACCCTGTCAATGAACCTGTTTTAAGCTTCACACACACAGAAAAGAAAAAGAAGATTAAGGTACAAAAAAAAAAAATTGTCATTGGTTCTTAAGTCAAACCCTTATATTTGGGTTTGAACACTGGGATATCAAATACCATATGTGAGAATAGGGGGGTGGAAAGGAGGAATCTTTGTTGGGTGACCCAGAACACCTGGCTACACACCTGTACTCTTTCTTTGAGAAAAACTTTCTGCCCTCACTTCCAGGTGGTACACAAAAGCAGCTTGCCTTTATGTACCATCAACACATGTACAGACTGCTCAGTGCATGATCTTCCCTGTAAAGGTTAAAAAAAAAAAAAAAAAAAAAAAAAAAAAACTTGCAGCAACAGAAAATGCTATGAGGCTCACCTGTCAACAACAGCCAGTACGACAACCCACTGGCAGCATCCTGATGTGGAGAGATCTTACCTCAGGAAGAGGCTTTTGGGTTTTGGTTTTGAAGTCTCTGCTGAGAGCCCTGAACTAAGATTCCTTACTCCAAAAAGAGCACTGTGATCATTATTTCTCCACCTCACATCTTGTTTTGGCTTTAGGCACTTAGCATGTTAGTTCTTAGTTGCCCTTCTGAGACATCTCATCTGTGCGCTGGCCAGAGAGATCAGGCATCCAGACTCGGGGATGGATGGGGCAAATGTTGCATTCATGCTGCAGAAGCCTTTGCTGCAGATAGCCACTGAGCTGCAGTTCATCCAAGACAAAGATTATTTTAGTACAACCTAGTTTAGTCAGAGATTAAAAAATGAATAAAATTAGCCTTCCATCCAGTCTGCTTTGTTCAAATGAGGAATATCCCGGTTACTTTTGGGAGTGCAACATCTAAGTTGCATGTGTTGAATGTAAGTTGAATATGTGGATTTGCCAGTGTACTTGGCTTGGGATGCTTATAGTCTTCAAGATTCACAAATGGTGACAGACACATCTTAATAGGGAAGGGGAGTGACTAAATGAGAATATATTAAGTAAACAGGTATACAAAATATGACTCTTGAAAGAGAGATCATGATGACCCTCACAAGAAGTTAAAGGAGAAACTAGACAAGATAAGAATATAGCCGAGAAAACAAATAATCTTTTACAGAAATTTTTGTCTCATAGAGTGCTAAGGAGATACTAACCTGTTCAAGTAAAGATAAGGAGCTTTCAGCAATTCAGATATCATAAGAGGAACTGCTGGAACAAATCAATAAATAAAAAAATCAATGTATCCCAAGAATAGGATGATGTTTATTCAGGGTCCCAAAGCAATTTAAGACTAACAAAGAACACAATTATGCAGTTTCACATTGAAATCAGCTTGTATACTGAACCATGCAGGAATGCAGTCATCTTTATGTAACTCCAGAGAGAAACCAGGGAAGGATTCTAACAGCTCCACACTAGGTGTATTACTGCAGTAATAAATGCACTAGCTGAGGTACAGATTAAAAATAAAATTATTAAATATCTGTATTAAAGTTAGAAGCCATAATGCTTTGTGTGCCTCCTTAACCTATTAGAATGCTTTTGTCATGTTAATAAATAGCAGATAAAAAAGAGCTGGTTGATACAACTTCTCTGGACTTTCAAGAGCCTTTGAGAATGCTTCACACAAATGGCTATTAGAGAAACTAAGTAACCACAGGGTGAGAAGTAAAGAATTGTCACTGATTAGAAACCAACTATAAAAGGCAGAATACAAAAGCAGAATACATTTATTAATGGTCACTGCTCCATGTGGCTAAAGGTTAACAGCAGGGTGCCCCCAGGTTCTTTACTAAAGAGAGTATTTAATCTACCTATTAATCATCTGGAATTGGGACTAACAATAAAATGGAAATTTTTACAAGTGACTTAACAAGTCTTAGATTAATCAAGGCCAAAGCAGGCCAAGGAGCTTTTGGGTCGCTTAAAAGAGCTAAATGAAAGGGGAAACAATAGCAGATGGAATCTAGCACTGCCAAGAATAATAGATGGACACAAGAAAGCACCATATGAAATACTTTGTCTAGGATTAAAAACTGGAAATGAACACTGAAGGTAGGAGAAATCTCTTGTGATAGGCATGGTACAATACACAAACAAAATCCTTGTCTGTCATGCAAGAAACTTCTCTTAAATGCCTTTGTTAGCAAGTAGCCACTAATACAGCCCAAGAACTGTATGTGCAAGAGGTATATAAGGAGCAAATCCCTCTATCAGTATTTCAACATATTCAGAATTCTAGTTTTTCTATTTTTGATTTTGTTTGCTATACCACTGTAACATAATTTACATAAATATAATCCTTTTCTTCTACCCTAGTCTCCACTCGCATCCAATAATTTGCCACTAGATATCAGAAAAAAATCATATAGGAGCTATACAAAAATTCAGTAAGAATTACAGCAAAAGAAAACCTATCTTCATTTTTACAAAGAACAAGAAGGACTGATGTATGAAACACAGTGAGAGCCAAATGTTAATTGAATGTGGATCTGCCACACATTTAGAAAAAAACAGGATTTTTGAGACAATTCTAGTTGTCTTTAAGAATATAACTTTATCTGTAACTATTAGATAACCCTTCATGTATAAAATTATACTAATAGAAAACTATAGAAATATTTTTTCTTGAATCATATGGTAAATCATCTAATGCCTAATATGAGTTAGGAAGAAACTGCATACTAGCAAAGGATTTTTTGGTGTACTATTCTGTCTGGTGTAGTACTAATTTTGCCTCCCAAGCACTACTTATTCCCAAAGATAGAACACAACTCTCAGCAGATCACTAAGCAATGCAGTATGTCACTTCCCATATCCTGTTTATGGAAAATACGCTTGAAAGCTCTCCAGTTTTCCAGTTCTTCAGTATCAGCTCCTTCAGGCTCAGGATAAAACATTTTAAGTATAATCTGAGATATGTCACATGGAAGTCTTATGTAAATATACTGTCTATCTGCTCTTACAATGACCCAAGTTAAACACCTGCATTTTTACCTGTCTGCCATTCTGATTACCTCCAGCTGGCAGAATAACACCTGACCTCTACTAGTCAGTTTGACTAGCAGTTCCTCCTCAGCTCAGCAACATCTGCTGGTGAAGTAAGTGCGGATCATGGGCAAGTCTCCCCACTAGGTTTCAATCAATCAAACACACTGATACTGTTTCAGTAAGCGATTTGTTTTTCCATTTTTCGCTAGGCTGCTAGCACTTTTTGTGCCTCTTTTTAGCTATAACAGTCTTCCATTGGGAAAAAGTTAAGGAAGCTTTCCTGTAGTTAACAAAACGCTAAAAACATTAAGGCTCATAGATCTTCAGAAATGTAGTTACCACTAGAAAAGGCTTGATCATGACCTTTAGAAGAATGCTGATAACTAATTTTCATCCTGGAAGTGCAGTAAGCTTACTTTAAAACAACTCAATACATGCCATGAATTTTCGGGATTCAAAAGCAATGATCACCTGTAATTACTGTAGGGTAGGTTTTTTTGGGTTTTGTTTGGTTGGTTGGTTTTGGTTTTGTTTGTTTGTTTCTGAAATAAAAATGCCTAAAGAAGATTAAAAAAAAAAAGAGGAGAAAAGAAAGGTAATAGTTCACTGCACTAACAAAAAATATTCTATCAATAAAGCAGTTTTGTTCTAGTTGTAAAACTTTCTAAAGAACTATACTGTACCTTTCTAATCTTCCTAAGAAAAAAGCTTTAATCTGTGAAGAGAAATGATATTAATCTATACCCATGGGTACAGTATTGTCCTTGTTGCTGAAAAATCCATAGACAATGAAGTCTTCACAGGTATATAAAAAACAAAATAATTGGAAAAAAAAATCAGTTACTCAGGTTTTTCTGAGTATCTGGTTATCAGTTCAGTTGTTATCTAAAATCCAAACTGAACACTGCCCCCATAATTTTTCTTCTAGGAGGAAACAAGAAAATAAGTACAAAGATAGGGAGGACAGTGTTTTATGAAGGAAGGTCAGACCTGTTCTGTGTCTGCTGATTTCCTTCCCTCCCCACACAAATTTCTCATTTTCATGATTGCTTAGATATTTTTTCACTATTCTGAAAATTAAAAACTCAATTCCCACAATGAGGCACTGAAAACTCTTGTTTAGTATCGTTTCCATGTACTGTGAAAGTCCTGGGAATTTCACAGCAAGGACAGAGGCAGTCCAGAGAGCCTGAAATGCAGCAGAGACGCAGTAGTTCTGCTGCACAGAGGCTTGGCAGCTGCAGGGAAGGCATATAGCAAAAATTTACACCATGCTGTGAATCAGATCTGTAGACATGCCAACAGAAGAATGGGGGAAGAAGGTGCACTATAAAAATATTGCCTTGTTGATGGAATATTTGGTAGTGTGGTAGTGTGGTTAAATATTACCTTTCCTTTCATTTATTTGTTTATTATTTATTTAGGCTTTTTTATTTCAAAATTCCCTGTAATTATTGCTTTTGAACCCTAAAAAGTCATGGGATGCATTGAATTTTTTATAAGTAAATGTACTATGCTTCTGTGAAGATTAGTTACCAGTGTTCTTCTGACACTGTGGTCCTAAAGAAATTGCAGAAATACTTCGGGAATTATTTCCAGGTAAGGGTTGAATTTCTGTCTCTTTAACTAAGGCTATGTGACTACTAGCAAGTAACATGGTGATGTAGACTGAAAGAGTGCTGGGACCCTGGCATCCACATTATATGTGTTTCAGTGCTTTTACTTCAGCCTGACTCCAGTCCTACAGACAGTGCGCCTCTTAGTGCCCCTACAGACAGTATGCCCCTTAGTCTGCAGTTGATTAGATGCGCTTCTGGAACACTTCTCCTTCTCCTTCAGTGGAAAACAACCCAGGCTGTGTGCTCTCGGATTGCTCTGCAATGTGAATCAAAATGCAAGAAGAGTGGGAGTGGGAGTAGGTGGGAGATTTGTTTCAAAAGCACAGTCCTGACCTGAACTAAAATGCTAATGTAGACATAGCCTCAGGGCAACTGCCTGTACGCAGTTCAACCACTTGAGATTTGCGAGCAGTGTACCCAAGTGTGTACAGACTCTGCAAGAAATAAAGCATTGTGTTTTAACTCTATTAAGACACAAAGTGAAGAAAAGAATTTGAAGGAGGAACAGTCCTTTGAGGAATATAACAGATGCACATCACTATTCGCTTCATGTTATGGGGCCCCTACTTTGCTGAATTATGGTAATATTTCAGTTCCCCAATAGCACCATTAGTTGCAGAAAAACAAACACTTTCAGATCTTTTGCTTCTTGTTAGAATATCAGTAAATGATTTCAGATGTCTCTTTATTCATGTGTACTTTAAGCTCTGTTTTCTGTCCTGTACACAGGACCACACATTTAAAGTAAACCCAAAAAAAAGCTGAATTAAATTCACAGACCTCTTATTCCTCCCTGTGAGCCTACTGATCTTTCCTGTCAGTCATAATTTTGGTAAAATTCAGAGATGTAAATATTTCCTGCAAGCTGCAAAACATATAATCTCCTCCTCTTGCAAATGTAAACTGTAGAAGAAGAGAAGAATAAAACCTCTCATCCCAAATATCAGCTCTCTTCAAATTAAGCCTATATTAAAAGCTATGAGAAAAGATCATACTATAAATACTTAAGTTCACAGCAAAATTTAAGGAGGAATATTTTTCCAGTAATGGAAAAGAAACAGATGCAAGTAAACAGGAAACTCAGAAAAGAAAAAAAAAAAAAAAAAAGAAATATTTGGCAGGGCACTGGAATTCATGCTTATATTGCACAAGCTAGCATAACTCTGCCCTTTAAAACATTCCAAAGAAAATATAAAACTCAAGAGATCACAGAACCACAGACTGGTTGAGTCTGGAAGGGACCTCTGGAGGTCACCTGGTCCAACCCCCCTGCTCAAGCAGAGCATCACCCAGAGCAGACCGCCCAGGAACAAGCTGTTGAAGACCTCCAAGGTGGACACCCCACAACCTCTCTGGGCAAACTGTGCCAGTGCTTACAGTGACATTAGTAACAAAAAAACTGATCCTCCAAATAATCACAGCAATCAGAAGGTCCTGGTCTTAAATAAGTAAATAAATAATACATAAACAAAAACCAAACAAACAAAAAAGCTTTTATGAAATGTGCAAATATAGAAAAATAAATAAATATATAATCTAAAATATTCTGATTGCATAAATAGAATATTTAAGATAGTTTTCCCATAATCTATTAGATTAGCAGAGGGATATGGAATTTTAGGTGGTTTTGTTCCAGTGATCCAAATCTCAGTCCAAACACATAGAAAGTTTCTACAAAGGAGTTGTGAAAAACAATATAAATCAGTGTTAGTGTGTATTCTTGCTGTGACATCTGTAAATGATGGTTTTTCAGGGACTGAAAAAAAAAATGAAAAGATCATTTAGAAACAATTGTTGTCTTTTTTTCTGTATTTCTGGAACTACTTTCTAATTTTAAAGTATCCAGGACATCTTGAAGACTTTCATAGGACTCTACTGCAGGATTGTCTTAGCATCTCCAAAATGCTTGATCCTGCTTTAGTGATTTCCTTGTTGTACTACCTGTTAGACACACAGACATATATATATATATATATCACATATATACATGCATATGCTTGTATAATACCTATAATTTTTACTTAAGATGAGTCATTGTTAAAATTACTACCTGTTTTGTGAGCATTGAAATTTACCACACAGGAAAACGTCCGTTACCCAATCAATTCTTCATCATACACTTAAACACTTTCTAGCTGTATTTACACCAGCATAAATACAGAATGTGTCTACAGTAATCAAAGCAGCTTCTCTGGATTTAAACTTGCAATACTGCTGATCTGCATCTCTCCTTTTAACCCTGATGGAAGACCTACACTCACTATTGGCTGGAAAAGACAAATGAATTCTGCTCTGAAAATTCAAGAATTTTTCATCCCTAAATAACTGAACAAGTTAAGCTCAGAATATTTTCTATAGTGTGCCTGAAAAATCAATAAAACAAGATAATGGGATCGAGATCAAGTACAACAAATGACAGGGAGAAAAATTAATCTAACGTCAATAACAAATTAATAATGTCAGTCAAAGACAAGAAAAGGAATAATTAAAGCACTCTCTGCATATTCCTTTCTGGAGCAATGTTCATAAAGCAAATCAGTGTGAGTCAAATCCACCCCTTTGACTTCATATATTTTAGTTTTCATGTATATCATGTGCCTCCTTCTGCTCTCAAGACAGTATTGCATTTAAGTAAAGTCTTTGACTTAAGTGGAGCAAGTCCCGGTTTATGTTGTTTGTAGATCCCTGACTAAAGCAAAATTGGTCTATATTTACAAAGGAAAATAAAGCAGTATTTTAAATTCCCAACTGTTGTACAGAGATTGTGATACGTTTACACAGGTCACATCCCAGGAATCAATCTCAGCCACTAAATTTTGGAAAGCTATTTGAAAAGCAATGCAGCAATGATTTAATTTTATTAATACAGTGAGGTTGCAAAAATGTATATTTATAAGATCGAGCTTTAACATTTATAAGATTTAAATAAAGACAAAAGAAACTATAATGCACTTCTAACTGAATTGGGATATAAACCAGCAAGCCTCATTTCCTGAACTACAGTGACACACTCTTATCTTGTTAGCTAACCATAGCTTATAATAGGGGTCATTTCCCCAAGGATTGTTATATGAGAAAGCATAAAAGGGAAAGGGGAAGAAAAAAAAAAAAAAAGAAAAAAAAAAGCCAAATTCTTCTTTTAAGATAATTTGGCCAATATTTCAAATGTACTCTGTTCAAAAACTCTTGGTTAATACTGGTCTAAGTTCTGGCAGTTCTGTGTAGGAATATTTACAGGAAGACAAGACTTTTACTCCAAAGCAGAAGGGGGCTGAAAATGATCATCTCTCTTCTCTGAATGCATGAAGGATTTAAAAAAAAATATCCCTCAGGACCTTGGCTATGTTCTTGTTTTGCTTCTTTTTTTAGGTGTAGTACCTCAAGCCAGTAGAATCTAGTCCACATATATCCTCTGCCCTGGCCCTGCTCCATCCGTGTAGCCAAATGGACGAAGTCTTCATGTTCCTGGCAATACGTGCTGGGGTGTCCCCTTGAGCAGGATGCTTTGAGCTCAGCATTCGTGTTCCCCTCTGTAAAAAACTGTCTTATTATCTCAACAGGCTAGTGTCAGTTTAAAGCACAGTACTGCTATATAAACAGCCTGGACATAGTGTAAAAGCAAAACATTAATGGATGTTTTCGTATTTATATAGGTATGCAACTTGCAATACTCCAAAAATGATCAATTGTAGTACTTTGTTTAGTAATAAAAAGGTCAGTGAATTAGGATCTGAAGAAAAAGCTCTTTCTCCATGGATCATACTGGGATTTTAGACTATTGCATGACTTTTACAAAGCTGGGATCAGTAGAGACACATTCCATTAGAAAACCATCAGAAATTTGCTTACGGAATTTACTAATTATCAGTATTCTAAATAGATATTGCAGTAATCACTTCTCTTGAAAATTTTCAAATATTTTTGTCTTAACAAAAGCATAGATTTTGGATTATTTGTAGCTATTTTAAATAAGAGAGATGATGACTGGCATGCATAATTTTATTCTTATCACTTTTGGAATTGTGCATTGCAACTCACAGATGTAATTTTCTCATACTTGAAAAGAATGTTACATTTAAAGTGAGATTTCCTATACCAGACTTAACCACAAAGTGATTTCCTTTTAAAAATCAGTTGTGTCTTTGAATACACAATTTTTACTTGCAACTGTGAATAATAAAGTATCCTTATTATTCTAAAGCTCTTTTTTCACAGAAATCTAGTTTCAACCAGTATCATATGTGAGAGCAATATAAAGAGTACTCAACAGAGGATTTGTGTGTAATTGTAAATTACATTTAAAATTTTCCATATTTGCGATAACTAAAAAAAAAAAAAACATAATAACATTATTTATTTGGCATTTTAACCTTCAACAAACTAAAATCTATTTTAAGAACAACTGGTTTTTAATCTGTTCTACAAGTATAAAAATACAATAATTTGCCTTTGAAAACATAACTTTACCTCTAACAACAATAAAAATACCCCTCCAAATGATGAAGTTATACTAATACAAACTATATTTTTTTCTCGAATCATGAGCACAGTAAATGAATTATCACCTAATATGAGTTAAGAAGAAACTTTCTATACTATCAAAGGATTTCAGTATGGTATACTGCTCCTCCTGAATAACATGTGTACTACCACATGAATAAATTTTGATATTTATGATCTTATGTTTAGTCATCTATTGCTACACACAGAAATCTGCAAGATATATAATTGATTTTAATACAAAATTTAAAGCTTTCTACGGTTGCTGAAATTCTTCCTTACTAGAACTTTAAATCCAACTATTTATCTAAATGAATAGGGCTCATGTACAGTTAAGGTATTTTAGTTTAGTTTTGTTTTGTTTTCTGAGAAGAAGCCAGAAGTGGAACCCCTGAAATATGGAGAACAAGCTAACCAATATGTAGAGCAACAATCAGCAAATCAGTAATCAACAGACTGTGGAAACTCTCTTATCCTCCTAAAAGATTGATGAATAAATTGAGAAAAACTATTTTTCTAAATAGCACAGACAATTCATCTTTTACTCTTCCATTTAATAAAGAATGTCCTCTGATTCTGGATTGCTAATATCTTAAAAATGTAATAAAGATACTTCATTGTGATGTTTTACAGAGATGAAGTGTGTTGACATGCCACCATTTATGTAAATGTTCAAGCAAATTGAAGACAACATCTGATCTAACATGCTGAGGAACAGCAGGGTTTAAACATGCATTTAAAAAAACATTTTAGATATCTCATTTTCTCCCTGGAAAATTGTCTCCTCAAAACTGCATATTCTAAAATACAAAAATATTTTTTTCAATTTTTAATTGATAAATTTGGAAGTGTAATGGCCTGACTAAGAAATTTACCTAAATTTTTGCATTTTTAAAAAATCATAAAAATGCCACTGTCGTATCCAAAAAAAATGAAAACAGTCTTTTTGTTGTTGTTTGTAACGTCTCGGGCACAGTTTCCCCCCATTTCATTGAAATCTATTAAAACATCCACAAAGGCTTCCAAACTAATGCAAAATTGCTGAAAACCTGTACCCACACATATTTCTTGTTCAGTTCAGATGATCTTTGCTACTGTTTTTATCCAGAATTTTTTCTGCTAATGATGAAATCTCTGAATGATCTCTCAACATCAATTTGTATGAAAGGTGAACTTTCCCATCAGGATCTCCAAGACACTTCAAAGGACCACAATATTTATATAAAACTGCTGAAGTTTATTGGTTCAATATTTATCTTCACCACTCCACTCAACAGTTTGGTTGCATTCAACACAGTGCTTCAGATGTTTTATGCTTCTCTCATAAAGGCTTTAGGACTATGTTACTTCAAACTCATCTTTCAAGACATTTCCATCAGTTTGAATGAAAGAGAAGAGATGAAGGGTGGGAGAATATTAAGTACTGACCAACTTCATTTCAAACCTGCTTACATCATGTCATATTCTCCATCATTATGGAATGGGAACTTGTTGGATATAGTTCTTCAATATGCATGTTCTAAAGGAATAATATATTTCTTTCATATATCTGCCCTGTGTACAAACAAGATTAAATCATAAATCTAATAGAGTAAAACTGGTATTTTTTTCTTTTTAACATATCTTCAAATTAATAAAAACTCTCTTCAAACCAGGATGTTTCTAGTACCTAGTACTAAATTTGTATTCCTCCATCTAATTGAAGTTGTAAATGAAGTTTACCAAACTGCCACACACTCTCACTTAGTGATGTTTGCTCTACAGTTCTGACAAGAGACAAGTACAGTGAAATGTACAGTGAAAAGTACAGGTTACTTTAGTAAAGTGGCATGAAAGTCTAGGAACATATGCCTCTTGAATTAGAGAGATTCCCTCTGATTAGATCTAAGGTAAGAAAATTAAACACAGTGTTATGTATAGTAATTCTCACACACACAGACATATAAACACACACCTCAAAACACCCTCCTCCTAAAGAGAGAAGTGAGAATAAGGGAAATAATCTGTAGCAAATTTACCTGCAAAATTTGCTATTAAGAGGATGATGATACAATTGTTATTGTATGGTTTCTCAGTAGAAATAACTGAAAAAGTTTATGTAGAAGCTCTTGGCTTCCCCTCTCTCTCTCAAAAAAAAAGAAAAAAAAAGTGATAAAATTACAATTATATAAGGCCCTTTCCTATTCCCATTTCTATAAAGCAGATTGCATGGCTCACACATTCTTCAGTGACAGATTATAGTCATCAGGAAAGTGAAAGAGACTTGTGATTTCACTAGGTTGATGTGGGACAGCACAAGTAGCACACTTCTACAGACTTTCTCATGGTTAAATTTTACATATGAACACAATTTCATCCAAACTTAAGTGCACTTTAGAGACAATGAACAGAAAAGAGGTACTTCAAGGGCATAATCCCTCTGATTTATTTTAAATGTCCACAGTAAATGTCCACTTTACTGTGAACTCACTCACTCTGGACCTATGTAACTCCATTGACTACAAAGAGAGCCTGAACTATTCTATACAATGCAGATATCCATACTGTAGACATCTAATTTTTTTCAGATTAATTCCTTAATTTTCGTATCTCTTGGAGTGATACTTATCAATAAGTAGTATTTGAGAATTTGGTTTCTAAGTTACTTTTTCTCCCTTTTAGGCAATTCGTAGATCTAAATATATTATGGATCCTAATGCAAGACTGAAGTAATAAATTACTAAGTATAGACAAAATGATTTTTAGGCAGGAAAACTGATAGAACTGTAATTTGCATTTTGATTACTTTTCCTAGAAGAACATGAAATGAAGAAGCAAGACTGCTGCATTCTCTGCAAAGTACATGTGAGCTGTACAACTTGATGCAGAGAACCAAGGAACAAACTAAAATCAAGGACAGAGCCATGACATCTCTAGCCATGTGTCTCTAACACCCTGAAGCGTTAAGTGATGGCTGCTGAATTAGTATAGAATCCACTTCAACTAGTCTGTGCCAGTCATCTGCACTTTTTTTCTTCCCTAAAGAAGGGATGAGGTACCCATTGGCTTTATGAATGAGATGAATATCTGGATGATTAAGTAGATGCCAACTTCTGAAGTGCTAAATTTAGGTGGGATGAACTCTCTTCTGGAAAGAACACATTGGAAAATTTGTTAAGTGAAGATCCCAATCAAACAAACCATTTAAGCAATTGAATGACTATAAGCATGTGCATAGTCTTCAGTGACATTCATAAGCAGATTGCTGAATCAGGATTTTAGGCCAAAATAAAAATGTCTAATACATGTACTAATGTACAATGTCCATTAATACTTAGTAAGTGTTGCTCCTTATATTACAAGAGCACTATTATAAGAGCAGACACATCAAATTCACCCACATCTTTATCTTAAATTATCTGAAAAATAATTATTTTTTTAATTCAACTAAACAAAGAACATGTGCGAACATCAATTTATATAGTCACATTAGCTTCACAGCATTTTAAGCAAAACTTTAAAAAATATATGCATTTAAGTATCATGGCTTTTTAGTAAAGCATATTTGTTTTTAAAAAGAGCTTTAAAATAAATATTTAAATATCAGGACATTTTAAGAAGGCATCAGTTCAGTAATTAATGTCTATTGTTTCCAATTCATATTAAACACTGGCCTTCAATGCAGATTTCTGAAGATTTAATTTGTAAGAGTTTCTTCTAATTAGCTTAGGTATCACTCTTGAATACAATATAAATATTGTGTGATTAAGATGTGTAATTGAAATGTCTAACTTAGAGGCAGATGCTGGTCTGTGTGACCTTTTGTAACAGAAGGGTTCTTTTATCACTTGAGCTTTTGGTTTCATATTTCTCATCTGCTCTTTTCTGCCAGCTTAACTGAGAATTTAAATCAAAATCTAATTAGACTACATATGCTGTTTAGGAAAAAGTTCTTGGAAAAGTCATGATTCATATAGGCTTTGATATTTCCAGATAAATAAGAACAAATGTGATTGTAATTGTTTTAAATTACTTTCAGTCATCCTCTTACTCAAATAAAAGGAGTTGAATACAGCTCTCTGATCAAAAAAAAAAATCTGATAACAACTGTACAGTCTGTGTTTAATGATGAAACCCTTTACCGATATGTGTGCTTGTCAACTGAGTAGTATTTAAACTCAGCTATTTTCTACCATATTTCTGATACCAATATCAAAACCTCAAATTAGAAGTTGTTAAATGATACTTAATTCCTACAGGGGAAAAAAAAATGTTGTGCATATATGGTGAACACTTAGGACGTGAACAAATGTTTACTTTTTAGCAATGCTGATATAAAAAAAAGTTGGTATATATTTTATTTTTCTCTTTTGATATTCTAGTAGGATATCAATGTTCTTTTATGTTATTTGAACTACAATGTACTTACCTTAAGTAAATCTTGCAATATTTTAACTGGCGCTAAGGTAGGCCACATTTTAAACACTCTCAACTTTCACTGAATTAAATAAAGCTGTGTCAGAAAATTAGAACTGATATTTTGTTCAAATACTATCAATATTAATAAACACTTCTGAAAATAAAGCCTTGGCCTCAGATACTTTGCACGAAGACATAAGTTCTATCTCTAAATAAATAAATAAATAAAGTGAAACCCTGTACATTTATATGTCCTACTTAGTTATTTGACCCACTTGTTAATCAGAAGTAGCCTGAATTTTCTTTTATTCCAGACAGTGATTGCCTACTGTTTTAAGAATAAGAACTTGATCATTTCCCCTGATAGATAGCTGACAAGACATTATGAGGAACCGTGTCTTCCAACATCAAGTCAATACAGTTCTTTATTAATTATTTGAATATAGTCCTGTATCATATTGCAAATAAAAATGATATTCTGGAAACCTGTACTATGGCAATAGATATTGCCAAGAACAATTTCTGTAAACATAACCATTGCTTTTAAATGTGCAAAAGCAACATTTTATAAGCTTAAAAATAAATAAATAAATTTAAAGCAGGAAGACAGATATGTAGATTCAGATTCTCCATTAATTCATTATGTTAGTGATTCAATAAAGCTGAAGCAAGTTATTTATGTCACCTGGTTGGATATGTAATACTTTCATATATCTATCTTATATTTATTGTTTTGTCATTATTGATGTGTGATTATCAAGACAAGAAAAAATATATAAAGACATCAGACTTCAGTAATATTTGTACAGAATAAATGGATGGATTTACTGTGAGATAACACTGATATCCAGAACTTGTAAACAACATACAAAATCTACTGACATCCTAACAATATAAAATGCATATGGGTGTTCATTGATACTATCAAAAATACTGATTTTCAAAATATTCTAAAATATAAAATTCTCAGCATTTTCTGTAATATTTTCAAAAAACCCAATGCACCTCAATAAGGAATTTAATAGCAAGACTTTGGTTATAGAAAGGCATTTTTAAATGAGTAAGTATACCTATATATTAAAATAAAACACAAAACTCACCATATAAAATAGCTAAATATGAACTGATAACCCAAATAACTCCTGACTGCAAATAAATGTCTGCAATCAAAATGCTTTATTTAAAATATTCTTCAGAGAGTAGAAGACGTAGTGGAACACAGATTATTTTAAAAGTAAAGTTTTTTTCTTCTGGTTTCAGGTAAAAGAATGAAAATATAGACTTGAAGCCTTAGGCACAATACATCAAAGTATTTTCATATGCACTGTTTTCTATAAACAAGACCACTTTCTTAAATGGCGTAACTTGCTGGACTCTACTTTGAGAACTGATGGTGTTGAAGGTGGGGGGAGATGGGGAAGGGGGAAGTAATACCCAATTACAAGTTTCACGTTGACTGATATCCAGTGTAAATATTACTGATTTTGTCACCAGCTATAACTAGTCAATGGGATGAAAAGCTCTGTTCTTCTGTGAATAAAGCATCCCTCCCAGAATACTAACGATCTCTTAAATATACATAGATTATTTAACAAGCCTTTTATTGTACTCAGCCAGCGGTTACATATATGATAATGGAGTAAAAACAGTATTTTTTGAATTTTAATAGAAAATAAAAAGCAGCTCACCACACAAACCAATCAAATGGTGTGTACCTAAAACACATAGATATATGTCGTTATTTTCTAGTCATACGTTAAATGCTAGTTCTTAAGCTAGAAAGGATCTAGATGTCCGATGCTCAAAAGAACAGTATTTAGGTACACAAAAAGGAGCTATTTCCTGATGGAGTGTGATAAGTGTAATATGTATAAAACACCAAAAAGTCCAGCAAAACATTGCAATTCCCGTTCTACTGCACACAAGCTATGCAGCACAAGTTTCTGGTTTCACCTGCACACCCTTCAGAGCAGATCACGCACGAGCACATCAATAATACCCGTGGCTATCACACCGCTGGACCTCTGCAACGCTCAGCTTCGCCACCCACCAGAGCGAACCAAAAGCCTCCGTGGGACCCAGAAGCGCCAAAAGCCAGGGAGCACGTGGAACAGAGACCGGCTCCTCCGCAGCGTGCCGGGCTCCGACAAGATGCGCTGCCCGTGCAGCACCTCGGACAGCAGCCTCACCGGGAGGCGCAGCCGGCACCGCGCAGCCCCGCGCACCGAGCGCGCCCCCCGCCGCGCCCAGCGCCCCTGCCTGCGCCGCCCGGCACCTTCTCCCACGAGAGTACAAACCACTGAGTTGCACCCGTGTGCTTTTCGTAAACTCACATATACATATAAACACGCATTTATTTATTTATTTTTTTCCTGTTGGAAAATATCTCATTTTTAACACAGACTGGTTGGCCAAATTCTCAAAACAATGTGCAAGACAGTCACTTGACCGGTCTGCCATTCAGAACTGAAGAACTGGCACTGGCGTTGCATTTGCTTAGTTTGTTTATATAGTTCATGCAACCATTTTAATTTCAGCAACTTCTTCCCCGTCATTAGAAAATTAATTCTCCTTATTCAGTCCCTGAAGAGGAATTAATAGCATAATGTACATTTGCTATTGTGTGTATTTTCAAATCCTTTTGCATCTTCATATATTGTACACCAAATGCACACTTTGTGGTAAAGTTCAGTCAAACTGAAGCAATACCAAAAAAAAAACAAAATCAATTTAAGCCCATATATGTTGATCATTTGGCAGCACAGATCAGTAGGTCAATTTCTAGGTTAAGGAGTTACCAAAATGGCAAAGATGCCCTCACAGCAGTAGACACCTATTTATATTTGACACGCTTTTTATTTATCCAATTTATGCTTTTTACTTATGTGATTCACTCTGGAAATAAAAAATATTTACATTATCTGCAACTGAGTGCATAAAATACTTGTGATGAGTGTGACCGTGCACAATTTATACCCTAGAAACAGTGGAGTCAAAATTACTGGTGAAACCACTTTTGTCAGGTTTAACAAGAAAAAAAAAAAAAAAAAAAAAAAAAAAGATAACTTTCCCACTTTATCCAATGAGATAACAGGATGTTTCAGTTTCTGGAGGGATGAGGATTTTTTTTTTTTTCAGGCAAAGGTATGTGTAAAGTACAGTAACTTACTGGGGAATGGGATGCTTTACGGATGTGCTGTTACCATGAAATGATTTCAGAAGGCCCTGCTGAAGTTACAAAGCACTGAAATACTGCTAGGCCTTCTGTTCAGCGTGGTGATTTGTATGCACTGTTGTGTTCCACTGCTAAAGCCGGATTTGGTTCAGATTGGTTAATGTAGTGCTACAGTAGTCAAGTTAATCCAGTTCAGGGCAGAAACCATTCACCTGGCCTGGCCCTCAGTAAATACGCAAAGAAGGATGCAATTAGTTATTTTAGGTGCCAAAGAGCGCTGTCTTTTCTGCCCTTTCCTGTCTTGAGAGCTAGGCCAACTAATCTTGTGCAAAAGAAGACAAGACAACAACTACAAAGACCCAAAGTGGGACCCTGCCTTCTAGCAAAGGAAAACCAAAACCTCTTTGGATCTCTCCGAACGGTCACCGGTGGCACCAAAGACAACCGCCAAGACCAAGCGAACGCCGTCACCACCACTTCCCAGCCAAGATCCACCGCACTGCCCGCTTCCATCCACCCTCGTCCTCCAGCTCCACACGTTTTGGCCGAGCACCCGGAGCCGGGGTCCCGCTCCCGCAGCCGCCGGCCTGCTCCCCCTCCTGCGGGCACAGCCGCGGAGCCCCGACGTCCCCGCGGCCGACCCCCGGCCCCTCCGCGCCCCTCGCCAGCCTGGCCCCGGTCCCATCGCCGGCCCCGGTCCCATCGCCGGCCCCGGCCCCGGGGCCCGCGGGTAGTGCAGCGCCGTCCCGGCCCCGCTCATTGGCATGCAGCCCCCGTCGCTGCCCGCCGTCAAGCCGCATCCCAGCCCGCTGGAAGCCGGCAGCCGAGCCGGAGCCAATCGCATATTCATAAGGAAGGGGAAATCCAGCTCTGCACTCCCAGAGAGCCAAGGCTCACTTTTTTTCTTTTTTCTTTTTTTTTTTTTTTTTCGGTGACCTTCCCCCTCCGCCTGCCTCCCTCCCGGCAGCGCTCGCCCGGGGGCTCCCCGCCGATGCGCGCAGCACCCGCAGCCCGGCGCCAGGCGCGCAGCCCGGAGCAGCCAAAACACGGAGCGCGGCAGGCACAACAGGCGCGGATGGCACGCCAAGCCCGCCGGCCAGGGACAGGAAACACAGCAGGGGCTCCTACCTTACAATCCTCAGGACACGATTTCACCGAGTACTCATCCGACTGTAAATATTTCTGGAGCATAACCTCAAACTCTTCGTATTTCTCCTGAGCGTGCTGGTCGTAGCGCTGGTAAGCCTGGACGCACTGGCTGCAGGAGCCTCCCCCCCTCAGCACCACATCCAGACTGCAGTTCAAAGTGTCCGGATTGGACAACCCGGCGAACAACTCCCAAAGTGTGTAGGAATTACAAAAGGAAAGGTAAAAATCCGTCAGGTCCCAGCCGGGCGCCGGGCTCTGCCCCGCGCCCCGCGGCCGCCCCGGCCCCCCCCGCCGCCGGCACACCGCCTCCGCGTCCCCCACGCTGAAGCACTGCCCGGACGAGGAGCTCGGGGGGGGGCAAGTCTCGGGGGGCCCGGCGGTGGAGTTCCCCAGGAAAGCAACCTTGCCGTGCCGGGGCTCGGTGCCGTTGGCGTGGCCGCTGCCGCCGCTGCTGGGGGAGGGCGGGAGGGAGGGCGAGGGGGGGGCGAGGAGCCGGGGCGCGGGGGGCGCCGGCTCCCCCATGGCCGCCAGCAGCTCGGGCTCGGCGGGCTCCGGTTTGTCGGGCGGCGGCTGCTCCTTCTCTCCGGTCCCCGTGAATTTGGCCTCGGCGCAGAACCACAAGTGATCAGAGAGCAGGACCGTGAAAAACAAGAGCGATGCCAGGGACAGTCGCCATTTCTGAGCCCTCTCTGAATCCGTGAAGGGTTTCTCGTTCTCCCGGGGTGCAAAGCAGATTTTTAAGCCGTCATCGTACTGCCGACTGCACATCCAAGCACCCCTGGTCATATTTTGGGAACGCACAGCCCTGGCCGACTCCACCGTGAGGGCTCCTTTGCCGCTGTCACCACAATATGCATTGACTTAAAAGATTGGGGGGATTTTCTTGCCTGCCTTCCCTTCCCTTCTCTCGCTCGCTCGTCGCTCGCTCCCTCTTCCACTCTCCCCCTCTCTCTCTTTCTCCCTCTTCTTTCTTCTTCTTCTTCTTCCTCTGAGATATCGTTGGCTGTCGCCGGCGGCTCTGCCGTGGTCTCAGCACACGAAGCAGCCCCAGTCCATCCAACGCGGAGTGCCGTGGAGAAGATAAGAGCAATAACGCAGAGAGAGGAGGAGGGAGAGGAGATGGTGGTGGTAGTGGTGATAGTTGGCGGTGGCGGGGCTGCGCGGCTGGTCCTTTCCCCCTCTCACCCGGGCATGGTCAGATCGCAGCTCCCCATCTCCCTCCCGAGAAAAGCCCGCTGCCCCTGGACAGCTGCATGCCGCGTCCCCCGCTGCCGACGGACGGCTCCAGGAGGGCTGCTCGCCTCCTCTTCCTCCCTGCCGCCGCCGCTGCTCCTCGTCCTCAGCCCCGAGCCGCGGCACAGATGCCTGCACCGCTGTCTCCGTCTCCTCTTTCTCCTCTCCCCCCTCCGCTCTAACTGGAGAGACGCTGCTGCAGGGCTCCCGGAGCGCTGCCGAGGATGCTGAAGAGGAGGAGGAGGAAGAGGAAGAGGAGGAGGAGGCTGCCGGGGCCGCCGCCGCTGCTGGTGACAATGGGCTGCGGCTGCCGCCGCTGCTGCCGCCGGGCGCGGTGTCCCCGGGCGCACGGGGCGGAACTGCCTGGCTGGGGGCCCCCGATGGCCACAGGCATCTTGGGCCCCTGGGCTAAGTTGCCGCCATCTTCGTCCTGGAGAAACACTTTTTTGGGGGGAGCTCTGCCTTTTGCGTCATCTCCTCCCGCGCCGAGATCTCTCTATCCTGGCGCATTGGCAGCAGCAGCAACTCTGCCTCCTCCTGCCTGAGGAGGAGGAGGAGGAGGAGGTGGGAGAGGCACTGGGGACCACATGGCCCCTCCAAAGGGCCTCCTCGGTGCAAGTCTTTCCACTCGTCTCCCTGCTTTCCCTCACCGAAGAACCACTCTCCAGCCCACTTTCCTTCATGGTCTCCTTCCCTTTGCGGCCCCAAAACACCATGTCCGCAGAAGGGTGGCGGCTGGTGAGCTCTGTTGCCGTGTCTGTCCTTGTCATAGCAAATCACAAATGGCATGTGAAACTCCAGGTCCTGGATCCCAGCAGGTTTTGGCCCCATAGTAAAATGCCTGAAAACAGTTGCCTGCCTTTCAGTCAGTGAGCTGGAAAGCAAATTGTCCATAAGCCCCAAGCTGTTCCCTCAACAGAAAATGTGCAAAACCCTGGTCCAGTGCTCTTGAGCTAGGTAAATGCTGCCAGTCTTTGTGTTTTGCCTTTTAGATGTCACTGCCTGGAGAGAGAGACAGAGACAGCAGCTAGCTATCCTACTAGGCTGATGAAAGCCAGATCACTTATAATCTCCACTCAGACCCACAGCAGAGATCCCACTACCTTCTGTACCATACCGGCAGGATCTGTTGCTTAAATAAACATACTGTTTGGTCGCTCCTAAATTGCCTTCATCTTGCTTGCTGATGTATCTTAATGTAACAGCAATAGACGTACTTGGATCCCTCACAAGACAAAAGAAACTGCCAGCTAGAAGTTGAACATTATCAGATGAAGACCTCTACCAGCTTGGAGTCAGTTACAAGGTCTTATTCTCAAGACATCAGGTATACTTCCAGTCATAACACAACCAAGGTGTATATTTTTATTTCTCCATTGGATTGGAGAAAGGTTTAGAAACCATGCCTAATCTTATTGCAGAGGTTTTCTCCATCCTGGGAGGAAGGACCATTTAGAACTAGTAATGGCCCTTAATGAAGGTGCACGCTGTACCACCAAGCTTTACCCCATTATTTAGTTAAAGAAAGCTTTATTCCTTAACAAACATGGTTATGGTCTATAAACTGATATCATTTCTGATAGTTGAGGATTCTGTGGGATTAAATCTGAAACTAAATTGTATCAGAGGAGGAGAAAGCTTGTACCTTTTCTGACTGCAGCTGTCATTAACCGAGGGGTGAGTTTACCAAGGAATGTACTGGAATTTCCATCACTTTGAGCAATAAAACAAGGCTGTATATCTTTCAAAAGGAAATGGTATACCTCAAACAGAAGATGCAAACCCAAGGGAGAAATTGCTGAGAGGTTCTATGCCCTGTGTTATGCTGGAGGTCAAGGTACATTATCATAATGGTCTCATCTGGCCTTAAAAGATCTATGAGTCAAATTCTACACTGAGCAGAAGTCATCTGTAGATTTTATTTTGATAGGCTATTTAAAGATGCAGAAATAAGTGCTAATATTATAAGAAAAAATTCTACAGTACTCAATCAGAATGCTGTTTGCAATTCTCAGTCAATCAGCTCACACCATCTGCTAATGCTACATTATTAATTTTGGTCTTGGAGCTTTGATTCCAATGATTCGACATACTGGGCCCTGTAGTGTATCTGCATTTTTGCAATGCTTTCCATTCTGGGAGATGACCGTGACTGAGCTTTTAATCATAACAATGTAAATTCTCTAACATGTAGTGTCATTTATTTAATTATATTATATTTTAATTGTTTGTTTGTTTATACATTTTGCAGTGGAAGGGTGGGACTAAAATAGAAAAAGAGGCCAAAAAAGAAGGGGGGGGGGGGGGAATAAGCAACAGGTTTTGATATCAGGAAATCTGAGATTTTCAGAATGTGCTGTATTAAGATATGTGGCACTGGGATAATTATTCTCTATTTGGCAGTCAAACAGGGTGAAGGAAGTCAGTTTTGGAGTCCTCACCTGGCAAACAGGCTTTACTTATTTATTTATTTGTTCTGGATATTGCTTTCCTGTAGCCCTGTTGGGAAAATGAGAAAGTAATAGGCATTTTTGCCACCCACAGGGAAATTAGAAATGTTCTTTTTCTTCATGGTGGAATTTTTAGAATTGGTAAGAAAAAATGCTGATATTCAGACCTCATACAAAACTTAATATAAGAATGAATTCATAAGCCTGTGCATCTCTGTTTACATTGGACTAGGATCAAACTAAATACAGTCAGTCTGCTAGAATTTTTAAGATAAATTGGGCTTCTCTGAAAAATCCATTTTCATGACATAAAACATTTTCACACATTTCCCAACTTTTGTGTGGAAAAATAGAGTGAGAGTTCATTTTCGGCACCTAGCGATAAACCACAATGAAGAGACATTCAGCATTATGTAAATGTTTGAATCCTTGCTCTTCCAGTTGCAGTTTTCTGTAACAGAGGATGTGTCATGCAGAACTGTTGTTTCGTCTGTTATGTTTCCCCCAAAGCCCCATTCCCTCTCCACCTAGCTCAGTGAGTAACTTATGGTGTTAGTTGCAGCAGCTGGTTCCTGATGGATTTGAACAGATGCAGTTCAGTTCTCTGGTGCCCCTTAGTGTTAGGTCTTGGAGCTCAAGGGAACAAAATAAGGCTGTAAAACAATATCTGAAATTCAAGGAGCTAATTGCATGTGGAAGGGGAAAGAATCTGAAGTATATACTGTAGCTGCTTTCTCTCAAAGCTCCTTTAATATTTTTATATTATAAATCTTATCTAAATAACAGAATTTTATTTAATCTAAGCTAATTCATTATATGAATGTGAAGACAAGGGACAAACTTTCCTCAAAAATAAAGTGTGTCCCCATGTTCATCATTCATCCTGAATAACTCTAGTGGCTCAAAGTACTGGCGTCACTTGGAAATGACACTTTTTTTATTGGGAATGTTCATTATTCATGTTCCAAAGCTTGGCAAGTGTAAAGAATTCATGGAAGTCCATCTCCTGTGCTGGCAAGTCCCCAGGTGTTCTGCAGACCTGTCTCCTTAAAATAGTGCCACTTAGTGCTGCCATACCATGCTTCAGTCTATACATTAGAACTAGTGTTCTTTAGTTCTTTGGCTCATAACATGAAAGATAATAGATAACTGATTGACCACTGAGGACAAAGCTTTACAGAATGATCATGCATGACATTTAAGGGACTTGAAGGAATTGCTTAACCTAAATGCCTCGTGTTTTCTTCATAAAAGTATTTTAGCTTAACAATCATAATTAATTCTTGACAAAACATGTTAATGGCTAATAAAAACTCATCAGAATAGAAGGCTCTAACATTTCAAATTAAATGTTCTTAACATTTTGCCTAACCTCACATGTACAGTAATCCACAATTTTCTGCATTTGTCTCTTGATTTTCTTTGATTTTTTAATACAAAGTTGTGAGGGCTGGTGAAGTGTAAATAGGTCTTTCAGATGCTTTGTAATAAGCTTTAAAGCAGTGTCTTGCTTTTATAATGTATTGTGATTGTATTGTTTATGTAGGAAAAATGTGTTTTCTAATTGCAAAACACTTCTTTGTGCAAAATCTTGCAGCAAGCCATTTTTAAAATAGTAGGTTTTGTTTTAGTTTTGAATTGATTAGTTCTACTGGTAGGAGCAACTGTTGCAGCAATTATCAATACAAATTCAGTTAAACCTTTGCATTAGAGTGTCATCAAGCACTTTTGATATCAAGCAGACATTATCAAGCTCTTTCCCAGTTCCTCTTACTTTTTTTTTTCTTTTTTTTTGTCAAAATAAGAGCCCAACTATGTATTTTAACATTCTCAAAGTTGTATCATTTTTGTTTTATTTTGACTTCTACCATCATGAGTAGTTGTTATTTTACCCATTGTCTGTGAAGAAAGTCATAGATTTAATTATCTGCATCTACGTACTAACAAGAATGATATCCATGCTAGTTGTAAGATGCAAGCAACATTGATGAATTTATTTTATTCTTCATCATGTTCATGAAGTTTTACTTTCCCATTCAGTATTTTTTGGAAATCTGAATTATTGTGAGAAAGCTCCAGGCATTGGGGCCTGATTGCCCAAAGCAATGAGAAATTTATATTAATGTTAGTAGACAGTGAAACTACTAATTCCTATTCATGCAGCTCTAATTGTTGCACTTCCCTTTATTTCTGCTTTCCACTTTACTTTCAGTTTTGTCTCTTGGCTTGAATTTTTTAAACTTTTCTCACAAAATTAGAGGATTAACTATCAGACAGTAAAAGTGTGTCAGACTGGAGTTTAAAAGGCTACACAGTACAAATTTGGATGATGTTAATGTTGTTAAGTTGATTGAATTATCTTGCAGATGTTTGCTTTGTATCCTATGAGACTTCTTGATAGAGAATGAGAACATATTTTTGTTTGTTGACTTTTTCAGCCATGGAACAGTGAACAGATAATATGGAATCTAGAAGTCCAGTGTTTTCTCTCCAAAAATTGTAGGTCGTCTTTATTATGACATCTTTAGACTGAGAGATCAGTCATAATATTACGTCCAGCTGGTATGTTTGGGCATGAACTGAAATGAGCAGAGGCTATTCTTCATTAACTGAAGCCATCAAAAGAGTGAAGTATAACTTTTGCACATGACTGCAGCAGGAAGAAGATAATATAAATGTCTCGCTCAAATTAGTCTATGCCTATTAGAGTAAGGGCTGATTCAAAGCATGCTGAGATCAGAGGAAAGATTGCAATAGGTTTTTAAATCAGGCTTGCAGAAAGGAAATAGACAGAAGAATAAAGATCCCCCCTTATGGGGATGGAAGAAAAAGGATTGAGAGAACCCCCAAAAGGTAGATTACAGCTTTTAAAATATTCTTACATTTTTTCCTTCTTTTACTAATTTTATAAATTTGCTGTCTTCTAACAAATGTTATAGCCTGATTATGTCTTTACAGACACTAAAGATATTTTTTTCTCTTTTCAGCTTGGCCACCATATAGATAGCCCAGACATTCTGTGTGTTAAAATGAGCATCATATCAAGGAGATAGTATCTGTGTGTTGTTTTTTTCTTTTTTTCTCAGAAATACTCTTTGTAACCTTTTCCTTAAATAAAATTAGAAATGTGAGCACTAGATAGAAAGTCTTAAGTTTTGGTTGATCAGCCTAATAGCCTCATTTTCACTCTCTCACCGTCACTCAAATAATTAAAAAAAAAAAAAAGTTTTTTTTTTTTACTGTTTAATTCATAATCTGATTTAAGCATGCTATTATAGAATATTTTTGATCAGCTTAAGTTACAATGCCTAAATTAGAAAGCCAGGCAGGTTTTCATTGTGATACAGTGATGTTTCTAGCCCTGTTTCCATCCATATCTGTGGTATGAAGAATGTGGAAAAGGGAGAAGAATTAATTTAGAAAGAATGTGTGTTACTAAATAAACTTCTCCTTTCTTATTATCCCACATTTTATTCCACTGTCCTGGAAAATATGCCATCCCTAAACAAACTCTTTTCAGACTAATCATGTGAAAGTTTGGGAATAGCTTTACATTATGAGTTGTCATGTGTGCAGTGTGAGTTTAAAATGCATATTATAGCATGGGCATGCAGGAGAGAGGTCTATCAGGTTCTGCCCTGAAGTTGCTATATTTCTTTTAACCAATAGAAATACCTCTACTACTAAAGCATATGTAATTATGCATAATACTGTTATGGACCTTGACCATAGTTTGAATAATTCTCATTGTGGAATATATACTCAAATATCTAAACCATTTTCAGGAACCTTTCATCTCGCCTAGCTTTAGTTATCTAGACTTAGGCATCTGGTCAAAGCTTTTCCTTTCAGCACCTTCCTAATAAAAAGACACAGATACCTCAAAAGCACAAATTTTTTCACCTTAAACCATGTCTAAAACAAGTATACTTGCATGGCAGATCGTTCTTTGCCATCTCTTTCCATGAGAAAGAAATGGAAGAAATCTATGGAAATCTTCTACAATCTATGGAAATCTTCTACTATGGAAGAAATCCTCCTGATTAACTTTAAATTGTTGCCTAAATTAATCTTAGATCCCTATAAGTTTGACAATAATTTTAGGCTAATCAGACAAATTCCTGTCTTTGTGTCCTACAAAAGATTCTTCTCAGGAAAAAAAAAAATAAAAAAGTGAGATGTGAGTAAGTGTGGAAATACATATTTGAGGCTTTTCTTTTACTTTTTTTTTCCCTTTCATACAACTTCATTCAGTTGTTTACTAAAAAAGCAGATTGAATGACCTACACATAGATATTACTTATTTTTTGACCCAGGATGTATCTTTTTCCACACAATTGTAATATCCTGCCTTCTGCTAAGTGGCGACAATGCCATCTTGCCAGTGAGGGAGAGAGTATTTATTTATTTTTTTTTATCTCTGCTCCCTGCCTTCCAGGGTATTCCTGTGAAGAAAGCATGTGACTCAAGTTGTACTGATGACTCAAGCTCTTGTGGTCTTCTTGGAGTCGTCCCACAATCAATTTAATCTGTCTGACCTGAAGGCAAATGTCTCCTTTTGTCTGTGACAACACCAACAGTTCTCTAAATGCTTTGACTTTGGTTGCATGTGTGTTGCAAGATGCTCAGAGGACTGAGTGCAGACTGACAGTAAAGAGCTCCTGAGATTTTATTCTACTTCCACTCTTTAGATGGGGAATGGTTCTGGAAAACCATTCATTCAATTTTCCTCGGCATCTCTATTTATAAACAGGGGAGGCTGGGAGAATTAGCTAATGTATGCAAAGTGCTGTTTTAAATAATAAAAACAATGAATTAACCTCTTGAAGGGCAACTATATAGATCAGCATATTGTGTTATTTCTTCTCATTTAGCTCCTAAGAACTGGATATTTATTATTATTTCAAATCAGGTTGCTCTTCCTTTCTAAATGGCATGTATGCTTCTGTGAAGAAAGGATCTCATTAAGATCATTCTAAATCTTAGAATAAATGAACAGTATTGCTTTTCTAATTTTCCAGTAAAATGCATTATATGATATTTGGTGATATATTACATTTTCATTACATTACATTGCTGGGAAAGAAGAGCTTATTTTCATGCTTTTTACTGGGGGGATGTCAGAGAAAGAGAAAGCAAATGCAATCATAGTGGTTCTTTTAGTGTCCTAATTAGCTTCACTGGATCTTAAATTTAACTCTTGCACTCTGTTGAAGTTCATTTTTCTTCTCTTTCATTTCACATTATTCACTTTTTGCTTCTGGAGACAGTCCCTGATGGCTGGCTGCGGCTGTGTAGGACTCATTTCCTCCCATAGCACAAAAGCAAATACAGCTTTCAGCCTGTTACCTAGCATATTCAGAGTCTTCCTAGGGGTAAGCAGACAGACTCTGCATCTAAGTGCCACTATTATGGCTATAATTTTCTTGAAGCCGCAAATATAGCTGGCCCACGGCCAGTGGAAGTGCACTGTGTGTTGCTGAGGTGACAGTGTCCTCTCAGAGTTCACAGACCATCATTTCATACGGTGTTGGCTGGCTCAACTTCAGATGGGCTTTGTGGAACATTAAGAGAGAGAACACTTCAGAGGGGCAATCATCTTCAGCTTCTTTCCAGTATTTCTCTAAAAAAATATAGTGCAATTTCATCATGTCATTACTTTTTTACTTTCTTCATAATTACTTACAGGAGAGAAGTCCTTGAAAGCCTGAATTGTACACTAGAATCCCTTTTAGTACACAAACAAAAATACAAAATGAAGGGGGAGCCACTGCTGTACTTTAGATACCTAACTTAATGACAGAGAGGCAGTTCTTTCAAGTAAGCTAGTTAATCTCCCTGAAGTCCTTCTTTAGTCAGTGGAGAGAGATATGCTCCTTTGTAGAGACATGCAGAATAATTTTAATTAGACTCTTTTTGCATCACCCTGTAGAAGAACCTCTCTTCTTTGTCCACTGAACCTGAAGGGGGAGCTGCTTAAGTTTGGCATATAAAGCATGACTTAATATAACTCTCCAGAGACACTGATGTTCAAGGTATGTCGGTTATGGTCATGAGAAGTTTTAATAGGTGGTTAATATACATACAGGATCATGAAGGGTGAGAAAAAATGGAAGAATATTGTTTCTCTTTTTTGCTGTTTTATTTTATTTATTTTTCTTTTAAATTAGAATAAATTTTTTTTGTTTCTTTATTTATCAACTGCTGTGAAAGATGCATTTTTTTTTCTGTCTGAACTTTCTACTGTGATTAGCTTGAATAAACAGGAAAGATTTGGAGGTTCAAAACAGTGAAATTTGTGTTGCTCATCATTTTGAAAGGTGGCAGGACAAGGCAAATTAAATGATGATTTGGCTTTCAGGTTTTACGTTTACCAACAGACCAAATATACTTCTGTCTTAATGTGTTTTATAAACAAAAACAACATACCAAAAACATATCTCCAGTGCCAAAATAATTTTGGATACGGCAGTTAAAATTTTAGTTTCACAGATGCATTTGAGAATGCTGCTCCTAGTTTAATGTACAAATTTGTGAGCCAACCTTTTTTCCACTGCAAACAACAACATGATAATAAGATATTTTTTTTATACATTACCTGTGTCTATTAGTAATTTTGCATTCTGAAAAATTAAGTACATACAGAAAACCTTGGGAACAGACAGGAGAAGTAATCTCCTGACTATGAATAAAGGTCATAGTTTATACCACTCGCCTCTCTGTATTTACTGTTACCATGAATCACAACACTTGTGAGCCACTGAAAAACAAAAGGCACAGATTTAAGGTGCCTTTTGATCTCCTTAATGCACCTTCTTTAAGGTGCCTTACTGATCTCTTTCATTTAATGGTCTCCTTCCTACAGATGTAACCATTCCAGGTGACCTTCACATCAGAGGGGCTAGATTTGACCATCTACTGCTTTGAGTGTTGGACGAACGAGCTTCCTCTTGTAAAAATATTTCCATAGATGCTGTGCACATATTGTCCAAATGTACTTAATTTTAGCCAACAGGATGAGTAAGGGAACCCTAGGGTTCACAGTAGATTTTCTCCTATACAGTAAAGCTTCCTTAGTAGTTCCTAATTTAGTAGTTCTTCAATTCCTAAATTAATCGGTCATCCACATATGAACAACACAAAAACAGGTACAACCAAGGAGGGGTACAAGCATTCCGTATGCCCTTTATGCAGAAAAAATGAGTTCTATGGAGTTCTAGGAGTTCTATTCCAATGTTTCAACAAACAAACATAAAATATACTTTTAACATATATATATATGTATATATACATATATATATAAAGGATAAGTAAGGTATCGTAGATGTGAGCTTAGATGCTTGATCATTTCCCTCAGTGGAGCTACAGGAATTTCCTAGGTACTCTTGCTATTCTCATTCCCAACATGGAAGAGTTATTCATAACAGATAGCACACAGACAGTTTGAGCCTTATTAATAATTCAAACAATTGTATTTTCAATTATGTTGTTCTTAATTACAAAACAAACTAAACAACATTAATTTCTAAAAGACTGCATAATTCTTGGATGTATTTCTGCACAAATATCTCAATGAGACATCTGCCCAGATAAATATTTCTCAAAGCTTTCCCTTAAATCTAAGCTGGCAAGGTGAACAGAGTATAAGCTTTGAAATTAATTAAAACTATCTGCATTCATTTACAAAAAGCTAATTCCTCTACCTGTATAAAGCTGGAATTTCTTGTTATGTTTTCCATTCCCTTTAATGAGCTAACTGTATTTCTGCCTTTTTATGTTTAACCTATTATTCTTCTGGAAAGTACAAGTATTTAGAATAATTAATCAGAAATATAGTGCTGAAGTTCCTATTATATTACAAAGACCTATAGCTCAGTGAAATCATTGTTGGCATACATCCCGCGTAATTTTATCTGCAGATTCCTATCATCTGAGTATCAGACTCAAGGCTAAAACTATTAATGGATATTTTTCAGAAAGCTGTAAATATGTGGAAAAAAGGTACAGAACAAGGCTTTACTTTTTCGGAAGGCCACTTGTCTTTTGCTCTTTGAGCATGGACAAAATAGTTGGCTCTGAAACTTACAAGTTAGATCTGGTGAAATTAATGCTGAAGATTACAAAAATACACTCTAAAAATAGAGAAGGTTCACTAAAATATTTCTATTGCTAAGTTTTTACCACACAGTAGTATAAGGAAGTGTGATAAGTATGAAGTGGGATGAAAATAGCTTTTATTAGGACTACAGCTTTCATTGGAGTATCTTCATAACTACTGTGCCCATTAAAAATAATACTAATAAAACCAAAAGTTTTCATGTTAGGCTTTCCCTGATAACAATATTTGATAAATATTAACCCCTTTATTTCTTTCTCCAGGTTGTTTTTCCTGCCCTCTCACTTGGTACGTTGTTCTGCCTCTTTGGCAACCACTATTCCATAAACAGGACTAGCAAAATGATCAGAGTGACCCAAATCATCTCAGTAAAGCAGTTTACTGACTCACTCGAACAGTTGGTGCAACTGAGTGCAATGCAAGGCAAACTACAACACAGTGTCAGTAACTTATTTAAAAAGCTTTTCTACTAAGGAATTGTTTTTCAGACTTACCCTGGATGAGAGAGAGTTTCCTTGTGGAAAAAAGAATACAAGTTTGTTTTAAATATTATTTAATGAATATGCATGAAGCGACCGCTATTATTTAATAAATATGCATGAAGGACCTCAATTGTAAAACCTAATAACGTGCAGTTAAATAACTTTTTATTTTCTTTTAGTGAAGATCTGAGAACATGCAATTAGTGCAAAAGTGAAAGCCTATTTCAAGTAGGAGAACATAAGGTAAGGTGCAAAACTAAATTCCTTAATTCCTTTTTATTTTTTTACTACTTGAAAAATTTGGGCCATGATTCTGGATTCTTTGGCGTGCTTCCAAATAATTATTTTCAAGCAAATTTTTTATTTTGTAGAAATAATACCTTGGTTTATAGTTCCAGGAAATAGAGTGATTCATTGCACTGGACACTATTCATGTGTTTGCTATGCCTATCTTTATTTTGCTCACCCTATCTTTATTGATTTGGCCGATATTCTGTTACACCTGAATAAATTTAGATTGTAAAACAAAGCTATTTATTATTTGGATTTCTTACCTTACTGCTTTCTATGATGAGATTTTTAACTGACTTAATTTCTAGCACAAACATTTACAAGAAGTAAATGATGAAATAGGAAATACAGAGGAACATTAGTTGGAAGGACTTTCTAATCCAGGAATAAAAGCTGCCTCATGTGTCTTGTCTGAGCAAACATGTTTTGACAATATAAAATTTCTGAATAAACTATCAAATGTGGAAAGTAGTTGTTAAATAAATATGAACAACAAACATTTTGGGAGCCCATGATCAGTTCAAAAATCTCTCTCAGGCATGAAAAACAAATCAAGTAAATAGAGTTTTATTATTCATGCGGACCTAATTATACATTAGCACTTTGTTAAGGATTTTCCAGCTGTCCTGTCTATTTTCAGTACTTTTATACAAATTTACCTTTTTCCTCCTTGCTGATGCAAACAGATGTCTTGCATAACTGTCACCCCCTTAGCTCCCTGCATTCTCTTTTAAAAGACACACTATAAGAGCATTGCTGCTTCCATAACAGGGCACTTTTATCATGTGCTCATAAAGATGGCTTGCCCAACCTTTTTTTTTTTTTTTTTTTTTTTTTTTTTTTTTTTTGAGTAGAAACATTTAAGTGCTCTGTAAAGATTCTAAGTAGAACACCTTGTGGTACTATGATGTAAGGAGTATGAATTACTGAGCGAAGTCCACATCAGTCAAGAGTAGTTGCAGTCACTGTGTTAACAACTCCTTTTATTCACTTCTCTTAGCCAAGAATCATCATAAGAGATTACCTACTTCAGAAAACAGCTTGATTCATGCACTCTACTCACTCCTTTGAAGAATTCACTAGCCATATTACTTTAATAGTTTTAGCTTGATCTATAAGTACTAACTACACAATATACACATTTCACTCACTAATTCTGCACTAAGAAATTAAATTGAAAGTTTGTTCTCTAACATCCTTTCTATTATAGTTCCCAAAAAAAAGAATCCTTGTCCCACCACTACTCAGTTGTCACAGGCTCTGTTATCTCACAAAACATATTCCAGAAGACTTACATGTTGACCACGGCACAAAAAAAAGTTACCCACATGTAACACAGGATACACTTGTTAACTTGCACACAACCTCTGTCCCAGAATGGATATTTGGCATGTGCTATAGGGCAGCAGTCAGGTTCATCAGCAGCAGGTACAGTACATTCTCATGCCGCATTCATTCTTTGCAGGGAGCTCTGGCCATCCTCAAAGTCCATCCCAGTACAGAAACGAGTTGCCATCACCTTCTGAACCTTTGCTACCTCTGACTCTCCTAAGTCTTCCCTGGAAGTCATTTCAGCCACCACTCTGTTATGCCAATGAATACCGTTATGTCAGAGACCCCAAGGTCCAATTCTGCTCTCCACAGGTGAGGTAAAAGGGCAAGACGTGGTTGAAGATATCTGCCTGGGTGTGGTCCATATTCGAGCTTCACCATAGCAGAAGTTACCTACTCATTACAGCTGTGAGCTCTGAAGCCACTTTCAGGACAACCTCTGTTCACTTCTGTCCTTATAGGTCTTGGAGGAGTATGTATTCAGACACCAGACTGTGGAAAGGTTACTTTTGAGAGACAGGGTGGACAACATGGTCCTTAATGCTAACTGGGTTATCAACTCTTGCTCTACCTTATGCCCCAGGATGCTTAGAAGCCATTCTGACAACAGGCAGTACATCTCGACAAGATCCTTCAGATGCTTCAGAGCTGAAGGACCTAGTCCACTGCTGTCATACCAAGAGTGAATGACAGTGAGATGGAAAAATACATGTAGCCATCTGAGCAGGCTACAGCTTCACCATAGGCCTCAAGAATCAATGCAATGAGGCCTTTCAGTCTTCCTCCAGCAGCTGTCAAAAACTGGATCTGATTCCTCTTCTTTCTCCTACGCTTTATGCACTGGCAATCACTGCTTGTTACCAGTTTCTCTGCTGCTCTTTGCATGGTCTTTTCTTCAGAGAGCCTTCCTGCCAACATCCTTCCAAATCCCTCCCCTAGGAGCTACAGACACAAGGCATGCTTTCCTCTGTTCCCTTGATCATTGCTCTCTATCCACAATGTTTCTTTCTCTTCACTTTGCTCTGCATTTTATACAGACAGAAATAAGAGTGTCTATCTTTCACCTGCTACTGATAATTAACATGCAGACCACAGTTATCATCAAGACTTTAAACTTCATTTAAAAAAAAAAAAAAAAAAAAAGATTTAACATAAATCTGAACTATGAATAAAGTTTGCTTTAAATATATATATATATATAAAAATAGCAATATTAAAGATGAAAAAAGCATGCAAGAAAGACATTCAGACTTTGGAAAATAAATAATTCATCCACTCCATTTGCTGCCATGATCACCTTCCTAAAGAAGAAGACATTCCAAAACATCCAGTGGTTCACTTCATACAGACTTCAGCTCTCACATTTAACTGTTTGCCTGGAACAATTTGTCCTCCAGCTGCAGCCAGAGGAAGGTCCATTCCTTCTGGTACTTACAGACCAGCCTCTAGGGTAACCCTGTCATTGTACTTAGACTGTAAGATAGGGTCACACAAAATATGTGAGGGGAGAGAGTAGACACAGAAAACATGCTATGGCAGCAGCCGAGTTCTCCAGGTTATACTTTGTGTGTTCAGGAAAGACTGGTTCTTCTAACTGTACTTCGTGCTTCTAGGAATGCGTGAAAGAAATATTCTGCTATGTAGTTGTGATACACAGTGTCATTTTTAAAGGTGGTGCCATGTCCTCAACCAGGTGGAACAGTCAGTAGAACTGATTGCTGCCATGCTTGGGTGTTGCCAAGGCCAGCCATACTCAGGAGACCTGTGCACAGGAAAACTACATTAGCAGTTCTCTCAGCACGCATGATCTGAGTGGTGATGTAGGATGTAGTTTATGAGATGCAGATTGACTACCCAGCAGCTGCTGTTTTCTTGACTTCAGTTTGCCTGGCAGGTCATCAGTTAAGGAAATTGCCCTCTCTCTTTAAGGCACAGTGTCTGTCATTTTTTGTTGCCTGGTATAATCAGATATTGTACTTGTCTCCTGAGCTGAACCCAGAAAACTGTCCCCTCTCTTCCACTCCTTTCTTATAAGTATAGAAAACAATGATCACATCCCACTACTTCTCCTGGACTCATCTTGAGCTCAGGTGGAGGTTGATTATGGCAACCATACCAAACTGCATCATATCAGTGTTTATGACTGTGGGTCCTGACGCATGCAACTTTTAGGTTTTGGAACTACCTTTCCAATCAAGCCCAATGTTTTGCAGCTTATCTCCATCTAGGAACTGATCTTTATTTTCCTTCTCACCCTTCTCTGCTTTCTTGCTGCTTTTCTTTTGGCACTGATTAGACTAGTACAAGGCAGTGTAGTCTGGATGGAATTGCAACCCTAACTTTTATCAAGAAATTAGAATTTTCTCTGCCTTAGTCATTGTTTCTTTGGTTATGCAACCTGTCATCTTGATTATTTTTGACCAAAGATGCACAGTGAGCTGTCTGCACTGATAAGCTGATACACTTCTTATTTTGATGTACTTAAGTTTTCAATCCTGCAAAGAATTTGAGTCATTTAATTACTTTTCATATCTAAGGTGCATTATTTTGCAATTGAGTTACATTAAATAGCAATTTAATATTGTTAATTAAAAAATATAAATTTACAGTTTTGTTCAAGTAGGTAATTTATGTCCCCAGTATTCCCTGTGATTTTTCTTTGGTTGTGACTATCCTATAAAACCTTATAATCTAACACTTCTGACAAGCATAATGAAAGCCTGAAGACCAGGACTCACAATTAAAAGATGTGATTCCTATTGTAAAATTTGTGTTGGTGAAAATAAATGAGAATGTTTTAACGGTTGCTACAGCTGGTCTTGCATGCAAAGAAAATTGATCACCTTTTGCAATTTAAAATACATGAACAAGTAGTTCTAACCAGTTGGAATCTAAGACTGAAGAAACAATAACTCCTGAAGAAGCAAGTATGTTTATTAACATCTCTTCATCTCACGACATAGGAAACTGATACTAAACCACAGATTCACATAATACTTAGACTTACAGAATATTGAATTGCTTTCAATTAATTTACAGTTTCCTAGTCATCCTGGAGAATTCTCTCATATCCTTCGCAACAACATAGACATTTTGGGAGGAGAAAATAGCAAACACTCAGAGTGTTAAAAATAATGTATGTGGAAACATATAAAACCCTTATTAAATAGCCTCCATATGACTCAGACAAGTTTATGCTACAAAACCTATTTAATTTAATTCCAGAGTCTTTTCATCCAAAACATACAAAAAGACACATCCTTTCTTTATATTTTTCTGGACTTTCAGAACAGTTACTTCTTCTATCAACTCTTAATTTCTGAATGCTGTTTAGAGGGTGGGATGGAAAAACAATTTACAAATACAAGGAAGGAAGAAATGTTACTTCTATGAAGGGTTTTACCTCTGCACAATCCTCATAGAGCGTAAGTCTCTATTCTTACTATAGAATCAGAACTCTCATGCCTTTTCTTTCCTTTCCTTTCCTTTCCTTTCCTTTCCTTTCCTTTCCTTTCCTTTCCTTTCCTTTCCTTTCCTTTCCTTTCCTTTCCTTTCCTTTCCTTTCCTTTCCTTTCCTTTCCTTTCCTTTCCTTTCCTTTCCTTTCCTTTCCTTTCCTTCCCTTCCCTTCCCTTCCCTTCCCTTCCCTTCCCTTCCCTTCCCTTCCCTTCCCTTCCCTTCCCTTCCCTTCCCTTCCCTTCCTTCCCTTCCCTTCCCTTCCCTTCCCTTCCCTTCCCTTCCCTTCCCTTCCCTTCCCTTCCCTTCCCTTCCCTTCCCTTCCCTTCCCTTCCCTTCCCTTCCCTTCCCTTCCCTTCCCTTCCCTTCCCTTCCCTTCCCTTCCCTTCCCTTCCCTTCCCTTCCCTTCCCTTCCCTTCCCTTCCCTTCCCTTCCCTTCCCTTCCCTTCCCTTCCCTTCCCTTCCCTTCCCTTCCCTTCCCTTCCCTTCCCTTCCCTTCCCTTCCCTTCCCTTCCCTTCCCTTCCCTTCCCTTCCCTTCCCTTCCCTTCCCTTCCCTTCCCTTCCCTTCCCTTCCCTTCCCTTCCCTTCCCTTCCCTTCCCTTCCCTTCCCTTCCCTTCCCTTCCCTTCCCTTCCCTTCCCTTCCCTTCCCTTCCCTTCCCTTCCCTTCCCTTCCCTTCCCTTCTTCCTTGGGATTTTATAATGTACCTTTCATTACTTTTTTTCCAGGCATGGTTATCTTTACCACAGAAAATATTTTTTAAAGAGATCTATTAACATCAGAATTAGCTGAAATTCATAACCCTTCCATAACACAGGTCTCCCCCAAACACCCTATAACTTCCTTATATTTCATCTAGCGAGGCCATTAGCTTGATTTATTTATGCCTCTCTTTTTTCTTTTTCTTTTTCTTTTTTCTTTTTTCTCTTTTTTCTTTTTTTTTTTTTTTCTGTACACCTCATTATTTTGAGCATGTACAGCATCTCTACTTGTCAAGTATTAGCTCTCTTTTTGGTTTCATCTAACTTCTGCAACTCCTCTAATAATACCTTCAAATACGTCTTCAATCATGTTCAAAAGCTTTCTATTTTTGCTGGTTCTTTCACTGAAATTAAAATTTTACATAAGTGAAAAATCTCTACAGTTTTTACAGATGAACAACTTTTTGAGGTAAGAAGCAGTAAAGGAAATTAGCTGTTCAGAATTATGCCATTTGTGAGAGTCAGCTTTCAATTGGACAAAAATTCCAAGATTTAAAAAATAATAACCCCAGAATATTGCATTGTTCTTATGAAGCTAAAATGAATATGTATTAAACAAAAGAAAACAAGAACAAAAGAGATTAAGAACTAGCAACACTCTTTTCATAGTAAATAAAGACCTTGCAAACAGCTTAACCAAAAAAAGGGTTCTAGAACTTTATAGTATCAAAATAAGTTGGAATTAAAATCATGTCATAAATGAGATAGCTATGTTTGGTTTTGTTAGTTAACCAAGAGATCTGCTTGTGAATTTGATGGATGATGCACAGTTGTTGAAAGGGATTGGATGATTTAAGTATTGGAAAGAATCATGTTTGACAAAATTATATTGATTTCCTGAGGGTATTTTAAATTTTTGAGTTGGTAGTTAACATGGATAAGTAAACTTACTCTTGCAAAAATTTATTGTTTTGAGTGGTATTTAAACTAAGTAACTACTATGGATAAAGATAAACCTAAGATCCTTATTTATTCTTGCTTTTCATAAAAGAAAGAGATATATGTATATCTTACTTTGTTATCCTATATACATAGAAATCGAAGCAAGAGTAACATCATTAAAACCAAATGATACTTAATACAAGCTACTATTTTAAATGATTAAAAAGTCACTATGATTTTTTTTTGTCAAAACAGACAGACAAAAAGATTTTTTTTGCCTAGACATGTAACATTTAAATTTGAGCTGATTGGCTCCTGGTTCATCTGATCAAATGCAGACAAACTACCTTGCATATACCTTGCATTCTATATCTGAACGGGTCACCTTCTGGTTTCTCTATAGTCACCACAGAGAAATAGGCACTTCCAAGGTAAAATTTACCTTATCCTGATCAGCTCAGCTCAGACAAATCATGCTTTGTCAGTGTTTATTTCTCCCCATTGACTATAAGTTAGTTTTCAGTGACGAGTGTATGCAGATGTTCTACACTGATATATATATATTATTATTATTATTATAACAATAATAATAATAATAAAATAGTCAATTTGTTTATATTTGTGGATTCCTCTACACAATCATTATAGCTTATTTTAGCCAATGTTATCAATAAAAGCAAAGGTTACTTATATAAAGTTTATTTCTGTGATCTTCAATACAGAAAAACTTCAGGTAATGTTCAAATGAATTTTGTTTAATTAAGCAATTCAAAACCTCACTATACAATTGTTTTATTATAGCATAGAGGTAAGCTTATAACAATACCAAGAGAGAAGAGTGACTTCTTAAAAGAACAAATCACCAACTAAAAACGTGTTCTGTCCACCTTTCACCATCTGCAGGACTTTTGTGTGTTTGTGTTGTGCTTTGTGTAATTTTAAAGAAAACTGTGGCCAAAAGTAGTCATGTAAAAGTAATAAACAAGGAATCAACTCCCTTGTACAATGCATTTTTAATTAGGTATATTGCTTTATTACCTTTTTTTTTTTTTTTTTACATTAAGTATGAAAACGTTTCCATATATGAAAGTCTGTATGAAAGTCAATATGGTGAATACAAATGAAAATCTTGACTAAATGTTATGAAGGAGAACATGTTACAAAATTAAATTTGGAAAATGAAGTTATAGGGAAATCTTGTGTATTTTCATTTGATTACAATAGTCTTACTTTACAAGATCCAAATTCTTAATTTCTGTGAATTTATGTCCTCAGTATATAAGATGTCTGGCTTGCAGACATTCTGATTAACAGGACAAGATTTAACATTTAGGTTTTAATCTCTTCAAAATATCAAGATTAAAAATAGTCTGACATCTTTTTACTTTAATCTGGGGCAATGGTGAAGCAAAGATTTCTGAGAGAAAACTGATTACTCCTTCAGATCCCTCATAAGTTACCATGATGAGTCAGACCAATTATTTGTTCTGGAGCAAAATTTCCAGAATGTCTCGGTAAATTATAAGCCTTAGTCTCATTTTCCAATTTATTTTCAGGATTAGGATTTAAATATTTGTGAAAACTTTATGTTAGAGAAAAAGGAAAATCTTGACTTTCAATGATGTGGTGATAACTAGGTTTTCAGGTTTAATTTTCTTTTTGCTTCTCCAGAGTTGTCTGTCTCCAGCAGATTTCAGAAGACTTCCCGATAATTCTCTTTAGACGGCATACATTATTCTGTTCATTATATGTAGAAACTAGGTTTACAAAAGAGAGGAAGAATTAGACAGGCTGACAGGATATGATAGACAAAATAAAATGATATTTACTCAAAATATTTCATGGCTTTTTTTCTCAAAATTCATATGCAATTTTTCAATCTTCTTTTTATTCAGTCAATGTCAAATAAAATGCCAGCAACATGTTAATTTCCAATCTTCTGTTTCCAAAAGAAGTAGTGATAAGACAAAAGCTTTAAAAGTTCTTGAAAAACAACAACAAAATGTAATATTTCTCTTTCATATGTTAAAATCTTATCAGGTTTTAGTGATCTGGTTCTCTCCGAATTTGGTTTAAATTAAAATCAATTAGAACCATAGAATGATATGAGAAGCAACAATGCAGCTGCCTAACATTGAAGTATGTCTCTTGTAACAATCAGTCCTAATTCAGGGATCTGAATAATACAGATGGATTTTTTCTTCAATTATTTCATAATAATGGATTTGCAGGCAGATTAAAGTCTGGAGACCTGGAAAGACTCGGGGAAAATTTTGTCATGTATAAATAAGCATGTCCTAAAGCGTCTGGAAGAATGGAACCCAACTTGTCAGCAGTGTGTTATCCATTATAAACTCAGGGTCAGGAAAACAATGACTGCATACTGAACATATATCTGTACACAGATTTCTGCTAGTAAAGTCTCTTCAGTGTCAATCTTTCTTTTTATGGGAAGATACATTACATCTTCAATCCTGTCACCATATACCTGCACAGGCTCTACCTCAAGCCAATACCCCATCCTGGTTCAAAACACAGGTATTACTCTGCCTTTGTTTCCAGAGTGTCTAAAATGAATGCTATGTTTGGAAAGCTCCTATCTATTTGAAATACACATGGAAAAAAGAAGAAGCAGAGTCAAGAGGAAAAGTTCAATTTTATATACTAAAAATTAAAATATTTCCTTTGGAAAACAAAATATTTTAGAATTCAGAAGGGATTTGCAATATTTTAAAACTAACTATCCAGCAGGATAAACCAGCCCTCATAGAAGAATGATTTTCAGCATAAATTCCTTCTGAAAGGGACCAGAGGCTTTGTTTCTTGGGTTGATAGGTCACAGAAAGGATTTTCAAAGCTTTGCAGCTGCCATCTGTATGTAATATCATATCATGTCAGATCATATATCATATCATATCATATCATATGCATAACTGCTGTTAGTGATTTTGAAATCCCCCAACCTTCATTTGCACCTTTTACAGATATTAACATTTTAAAAGTATACAATAGAGACACATTAAAAGAATAATCATACTAATCAAAACACTACGATGAATGAAAAACTTTAGTAAAAATTGAACAATAATTATTCTTTCTAATATTACAATTTGTGAAGATGGCTTGGTGGAAAGAGTTATTTCCTATCTCTAGTAGGAATCCAAAATTAAGTTTCGAGCCTCTGGAGAAATAACTAATTTCCTGAATTCTGAAAGTCTTGACATTTTCAACAAGATACCTCTTCTACACAGGCTTTAGACTTCCATTTTAATCTTCACCAAGCAAATCTTTCTTAATTCAAAAGACAGCTGCTAACCAGCAGTTGTGATAAGCTTAATACTCCCCTCAGAGTAAAGCCCATCCCTGAAGGACAGAGTCTGAGACATTCTAGCCCTGGTTATTAGCCAAGAAGCCTTTATATAATGACCTATATGTAGCTCCTAGGCTTTTTTTTTTTTCCCTTCCTATATAGCAAGACCTCACGCAAAAGCTAAGTTATTCTCTTTGGATCAGCCTGGTTGCTTTATTTCTGTAGCTTCAGCACAATGAAAACAACTTGCATGAGCTGTCAAGCCTTATCATTCAAATAACTCCTAAATACTTCACCACAGAAAGTAAAACATGGTGATTAATACCATAACATCTGTTGCACATTGTCATGTATCCTGCAATTGCCTACCAGCTAAAACAGCATCACATTTTAGAGCCAGATGTGTCAAGTTTCATCTGCTTCTTCACTAGAATTCTAGCTGATCTGAGCCCCTACATCCCTTATATTCTAAAAGATAAGAATAAGAATCAAAAATCTTCTCTCCAAACAAGATTTGTCATGTGCTTTGTCAAGTGTAAAGGGTTCATGCCCTGCTTTAGGCTTCTCTTATCTAATTGAAGATTCAGTTTTAGAAATATTTAGTCACAACAGATAGTTGAGGGGAATGCCTCAAGACATTTCTGTTTTGATGGATTATAAAGTAGATGGAGAAAGATCAAATATCAACCATTATATTTTTTTTGGTCTGATGAAATCAGTTTCCTTGAAGGATTTCTACTGTTAATAAAATATGTGATTTTGAAAAAACAAACAAACCAGCAAATGTTTCATGAACTGAAATGATTTTTTAAGAATAAAATCACAGCTCACTCTTCATTCTGAACCTGATTCTTTATGCTTGAGGTTTGTACACATTACCTCTTAACAAGAGAGACTTTGTATGTTAATTTCAAAGCAAACCAGCTAAGTACAACTGTCTTGCTGTCCTGCACGTCTTGTTTGACATATCAGAACAAATTAGACAATTTCTGAAAGACCAGCTGTAGTTTAAATAATTTGTTAGACTCAATTAATAGAAATGTTTTATTGACATTGTTCTCACATCATCAGAGAGTTTATAGAATTCTTCAGGTGTCCAAGCTTAGCAGCGTTTACAAAATACCATAATCAATAAGATACCTAAGACACAGTCTAGCAGTATGTATGAAATGATTAAATGATTTGTCTGTTTACAGCACTTCCATAAATCCTAGGATGTATATATCTAAATGTTGTAGTTTAAATTTATTGGTATTTTCTATGACATAAATGTTCCTAATGAAGTTGAATTTTCATACAGATTCTGAAATCCACACATTAAAGCCTCTTCCTGTCATGAGATATTGTGCATATCATTTCATAAGAAATCCTTCAGCTTCCCTTTACTTTACAGAATCATCCTGTCTGATTGCCCTCTTTGGAAGTATAGATAATTCAAAAAATTGCATATGACTGTAGGATTCTAATTTTATTCATCTAAAAAAAATATCTTTTTTTTTTACCTTTGGCCATTTGGTCTTCTTTTTTTTTCTTTTTTTTTTTTTTTTATAGATATACATATATATATAATCTTTTCTTCACGTGACAGAATCACTCCGGCAAAGTCTTTTATTTCAAATTCTTAAAGGTAAACTGCCTTTAGACATAATATTTTATACTAGGATCTCATCAGATCTTACAAACTATGTAGAGTCAGAACAGATTCATACTTGGAACAGACACCTCCTAGGAATATCCAGGTCCCTTAGAAAATCTAAATCAATATACAGCACAGTGCTAGACTGTAATGTACTGCTTAAAAAAATGTCATCCTGTATATACATTAAAAAACTGAAGTCTTGACACCTGCAAAATCTTGTGCCTGAAATAGTATGTTTCAGTTTTCGGTATTGTGTTAGGAGTCAATATTTTCAATAGCTGAGCTGCCAAAATACATTTTTTTCTAGTACTGGAAAACTAGACCACCTTAGTTGAACCAAACTACACTTGTAAAAATGGATGCTCCTAAGATAACTGCCTTTCTGAAACTTTTGGCCACCATCTACTGAAAACCTCTCCTCCAAAGTCTAATAAGTAAAAACTGACTTCTAAGTACATGTGGGATTTCCTTTGATGATAAAATTACAGACTCCATTTTAACCTAAGACAGAAAATCTGTCTTCTGTTTTCACTGATTACCGCTGATCCTGGTTGCAGAGAGCATAAACTGATTTGACACATGGAACATCCCTATTTACATCATGAACACAGATTCTGGCTCAAGTTACAACATTTATTATTTTTTAATTTTTTTTTATTTTGAGGAGGCATGACAAAAGCCTCTAAAATCAGATTCCTTTTCAAAGTACCATTTATATCTCCTGTATATCTGCTAGGCACATCTTCCCTTTTTTTTTTTTTTTTTTTTTTTTGGCAAAGCAGTGCATACTGAGCAGAAGTATGGATTCAATGAGCAAACTAATGCATGTTAAAGAGGAATAAGGCATAACAGAAACTGAGATACTTAAGCTCAATACACCAGAATCTATCTAACATTAACTCAAATCTCAAATTAAGCAATTAGCTTCCCCCAATACACGATAAAATTTAGGCACTGAAGGGTGAGATTCATAGAAGTCAGCTACCAGAGCTGTGAACTGTCCGAGTCCGCATGTTATAGGCTCATTCTTCCGCTAAACTCCCACCATTTGATTATTCTCATGGGAAAAATATGTATCAAAATTTGTATCAAATGACTGAGTGCTGGCAGAGGTTGCCCAGAGAGATTGTGGAGTCTCCCTGCTTGGACATCATCAAAAGCCATCTGGACCATCCTGGTCATCCTGTTGTATGTGGCCCTGCTGAAGCAGGAAGGTTGGATGAGATGGCCTCCAGAGGTCCTTTCCAACCTCAGCTATTCAGTAATTCTTTGACTGTGAGTCTTTTACATACTATGTGGTTGTTCTGCCCTAGGAAAGGGGAAAACTGGAGAAAAGTAGGCTAGAATATTTCGTCTTGCATTTTATGCAAAGTCTAATCTTGAGTCATCTTTTGACAATGATAATGGATGCAGTATTTCTAGATGACATAGGGTGAATTTCAATGGAGCTTGCAAAATGCATGAGTGTGAAGTAGTTCAGTGCTGCCTAGAGTGCATACATGGAAGGAAGCAAGCAAAGGCATTCAAGCTTTCTCAAACAGTGCAGGAAGCGTATGTTAATGAAGTTAACATTTCACTTAGCTTTATATATACAGCTTCTCAACTGCGGTAACTAGATCATTTGGAGTACAGTGCCCTAATGCTGCCGGAAATTGAATGAGTACCTGTAACGCAAACTCCAATGTATTGCCATAGTATTCTATTTTGCCCTACTGATATCCCTGTCAATAGTGAAACATATATAATGCAGGTAGTTACTTTTAAACAGTATGTTCAACCCACAGTATGGACTTTAGTTTAGAGTATTTCAAAGTGTTAGTAAGAGTACCTCTTGGGAGGGTTTATTGCTTTCTCTTGAACTTAGACATAAGATTTAAACAGTAACTAAGACTGATCATATGGCAGTGTGTTTTGAGGAGTATAAATGGCAATACTTTCATTCTTAATCCATTTGCTCATTGAACCATAAGTCTATCAGAACAGCAGATCTGTCTTCTAGTATATCAACTGTTTTCTCACAGTTTGGTATCATCTGCAAACTTTCTGAGAGCACCTTCTGCCCTGTTGTCCACATCATTAATAGAAAAGTTAAACCCTATATGGACCCCTGAGGGACACCACTATTAATTAGCTTCCACATGGATTTTGGAGCTTTTTTTTTTTTTTTTTGATTTTTCCCTTTGAGTCCAGCTGTCCAATTATTTTTTCATTCATTTATTGTTCACTTATCCAGTCTATATTCACTAATTTGCTTCCTAGGACTAAAAGGTATCCTTTAGATAAGATAGGGATGTTATCAGAAACAATGTTGAAAGTCTTTCTAATGTCAACATTCACTACTCTTCCCTTATCTGCCTAGTCATCTCACCATAGAAAACTACCAGTCTGGTCCAACATGATTTGCCTTTTGAGAAATCATTGCTGGCTGTTAACAATTACCTTCTTGTTCTTCTTTGGCCTGAAAATGTCCTTGTGGAGGATTTACTCTATGACCTGCACCAGGAGTGATGGAAGTCTAATTTGCCTGTAATTCTCTGGATCTTCCTTCTTGGAGATGGGTGTGGTTTTTGTCTTTTTTCCAGTCGTTAAGAACCTTCCCCAGTTGGAATAAGCTTCCAAAGATGACAGAGAGCTGACTCCACTAGCACCCTGCCTGGCCTCATGCACTTGGATATGCCCAATTAAGTTAAGAGCTCCCATCTCCTCTAGCTAAGTCCACCTTCCTCTGGTATGGTTAATGTTTCACTTTGCATTAAGTGAAGATCTTGAGGCCTAACATCTGGACTTCAATCTATAAAGCTCGCTTGTCAATGAAGCTTCTGTAACAATGTTTTCTCCCTTTTGTTCACTCTTTCTTCTTCATGACAAAGAGATGGATTTACAGGTTAACTGGTTTAGTATCTACCCCTCTGTTAGCACAGTCCAGACATCAGGTACTCTGAGACAAAAGTGGAGAGGAAAGCAGAGTGCTACGGAGGTACCATATCCATACCTGAACCGTACCAAGACTTATTCATGAAAATAAGAATATTTGATATATTCATTCCTTAACTTATTTTAATTTTATTTTTTAATAGGAACTTTATTGTTATTTTTGCTTTTTTAGGCACCCATAGATCATGGGTAGTGTATATGTGAAACAAAGGGAAGTCATGAAGATTATGACACAGTGAATCACTGTTTATTCTATCTCTAGAAATGCCTGGGGACACATAATTTGACTTTACAGTGATTATAGCCCTATTACTCATCTGTTCTCCATAATGGTAACAATTGTTTTAATGAAAAGAATACAAGAGTTATCTGAAACACCTAGATTAATTTTAACTTGATTCTAGCTGAGAAGAAATAGCATGTCTTCTATAGTATCCCAAAGAGTTTCTGTTTGCATGAATAGAGCAAGAAGAATAACTTCTCAAGTCAGTGCCCACTGAGCTTTACTGGAAGACTATATCTCCTCAGATTGTTGTTTTTGTTTTTTTTTTTCCCCCAAGCATAAAAGATACTAATATCATCTAGATTGTAATGAAAACATGCCAATGAAGGAAACACATTTTGCTTGTGTAGCTTATTGTTTATAGATGAAAAAAATAAGGATTAGTTTTTAGATGTAGATATTATTCCAATTAGTGAGTTTGTTTGGCTTGATTTTTCTTTTGAGATTTTGTTTGAGAGCCTCCAGGATAGAATCATTATTAACAGATAACTTTGAGTGTTCTTCATGTTCAGCAGCTCAGTGGTTCAGTTTAGCTCTGATAGGATACATCTGTCAAGTGAAATTGTTTCCTATCATAAGAAAGAAACTGCTAGGAAATACATTTTAAAATCTGGAAAAGAGTGCAATCTTTATTTTCAGACCATCTAGACCTTGCCTCCAGCATTGTTTCTACAATATTTGGTTATAATGAGATATATAGAGATAAGTGCAGTGATCAATTTTTATGTCTTGTCTTCAGATTTAAAGAAAGTTTTGCATGCAGAAGATGACTTCATGGCCTTCTGTGGCTCATTTCCCTGCCCTTGGCAAGAAGATTTGGAACTTCCCTTGTCTGTTTAAGACTGTATAAATCCAAGGTTAGATTTGGCTAGGAACTGTTTTGCTTTGCCATCCCTTAATCTCACATTTAAATACATAAAAGTCAAACTAATATTTTTCTTTTACTTGAAAAAATATCTTGATACTTTTAGCCTACAAAAAAAGCTTAAAACTAAGCAGGTAAAAGTAGTCATTTCTATGAAATTGTTTTCGCACTCAGAAAACTTAAAAATTAGTGACGCCAAATCTTACATTAAATATAAAGCAATTTTCCTTTTTAAACATAATGTAAAAAGCTTTTTTCCCTCTGTTACAGATCTAAGTTACTGTAACAGAGTAACAATATGTACAGAACCTGTCACAAATTAAAAAGTCTTTTCTTGTTCATTCATTTATCATCAGTTCTTAAGTGAGTGTTGGAGTTTCCAATTATTTAATATATATATGTATGTATATTCTCACAATCATAATCTAAAATTCTTTCCACAAACTTCCATAAAAACAAAATTTCATCCCACTCTAGAGAAAGATTATACATTTCCACTATTAAGCATATAAGTAATATATTGGGAGAGAATATACTGTTCTTCCTCCAATGAGATATTGATTTAATATCAGTAATCTACAGGATCACCATCTCTAAATTAAACCTAAGAGATTGGCTAGTTTCTTACAGCTCTTAAGGGATTCCAAGTCAATAATAATACTTGACATTTGTATAGTACAAGACTTTGAGATATCTTACAGATGTTAATTATATTTCACAATAACCTTTGCAACTAGTAATAAATGAGGCACTATATCTACTACATGAAAGTCAACAACATCTTTTTTCTGGTACCTAAGATGTCTTAAAATATTTTTGATCTGCTAGTCATACTGGCATAAGTATTTTATGGGGAAAGTGACCACCACATAAAGTTACTTGTGTACCTGATAAGAGCTCTCTGTATACCACAAATATAAACAACCCAGTAACATCTGTTTTAATAACACTTGAGTTAAATTCTAAGGGCCAGCTGGTGTGAGCACTGGCACTTCTCCTGTCTCAGTTGGGCAGTCTCTGTAGCCTGCCTGCTGCCCAGCTGAGCACACCCAAACAGCACACAGGCACCCTCACCCTCTAAATTACCAATGCAACTTTTTAAGAGAAGCAAAAATAAAATAGAAAACTGTTTAACTTAAAATGACTTCAAACCGCAGTAATTTAACAAGGAGTCAGTACTCACTCCAATGTCCAGGTAGGAAGGGCAGCTGCAAGGAGATGGCTCATCGACTGTCCCCAGTGCAGCTGTCACCCCTATCAGCCAAAAACCAATGCAGTGTTTCCAAGATGAAAGCCAGAGGATATGCTAAGCAGCATAAAATTACACCTAACATTTCCCAATATTTTTGGTTGTCTACAAAAAGAATTGCTGGCCCCTTTCATTGGCGTGGGTTAATAAACTCTATTCCTAGAGAAATTATTTCTCAAGGGGAAAAAAGTCTGTTTTGTGGAAATTTGTAAGCTTCCCAAATCATGTTTTCTTCACATAAATTAGTATATTTGTTTAATTATTTTCTCCTTCCATATATATCTTCTTTAAAAACTAAAAAAGAAAAATAAAATTAAAAAAAAAAATAAGCAGAGGAGAAAAAAAGGAGGACAGAAAGAAAGCAAATTAATGGAATACGTTATCTTACATGCAGATGAGTACTTTTATGTCTTTCATATGGAAAATTGTGACATTTTAAAGGATGATAAAATGTTTTTTTGAAATTATAAAGTATAAATATTTGTAAATTTTTTTTTTCCCAGTTAACACTACTTACAATGTTCTTTTATACACTAATGCATTACATTAGTGTTACCCTAACAAAAAGACAGTGGATTCAGCCTTTCAACTTTGCACAAGGACAAAGGAGAGGAGGCACTTCTGAGATTCCCAAAAGAGGCCACTGCCTCCTAAAGATCATTCCCCCCATTACAGGGACTATCTGCCTATCTGCGGTGCCTATCTTTTTTTCCCTAATTGTCTCACTCAGTAACAACTGACAGTACTAGAGCAGGAGTAGAATCCAGGAGTTTTAATTTCCTATTATCTTAAACCACTGGAGTATTCTATTCCGCATGTGGTTTTTTTTTCAATTACAAAAAAAGTGAGGAATTTATTTCAAGATGGGTGTTTAATTTTATGGCCTTTTCCTTTGTTGTCCCACGAAGTCTGAGGTGGAATGATATTTATTTATTAAGCAGACAGTGCTATAAAACAGAGTATTGCCAGTTTCCCTTTGCATTAGCATTCATTTCATGATTTTTATTTTTTTCCTTGACTGGAAGAACTGCCTACACCCCTGCTCACCATGGCAACTGAAGAATCTAGCAACAGACTCAAGGCAGGAAAAACATAAGGAAAAAAAAAGCTTGAAAATATCCCCTGATACTAAAATTGGTTTTGTTTTCACAGCAACACACTATGCAATTGAAAGAGAAAGAGAGCTATCTACCTATATTTCAGTTGGAATCACCCAGCATGGGAGGAGTACAAAAAGTGTGGATGTTTGCATGTTACTCTGGAGTATGTTAAGGGTAGGTGGCACTTATTTTCAAAGCGTATTTTGACTGCTGAGGGAGGATGAGTTGTTGACAATGATGTATTAATGGATGTTTCTGCGGAAGAGAAGACATTCATATATACTGGATGGAAGTCACAGCAATTTTGATCAAAAAGTTTTCCTTCTGTTCCTGAGTTGGTGCAATAAAAATAACTGTTGACAGACATTTATGTCTAAATATATGGAAAGAATGAACCAAACTTTTTCAACCACTGTAAGAATGAAAACAGGCACTGATGAGTTGGCTAACAGCATAGCCAAATGCTGTACAAGAATTATCATGTTTTAATTACTTAGATGAAAAAAATTGATTTTATAGGAATAATTCTGTATAGTTTGCTAAAGAAAGTTATGTTAAACATTACCTGAACACAAATTAGAAATTAAAACTTAAAACAATAGTAAAGTATGCTTTTTCTTTTCCAGGCAGAAAGCCACATATATTAGAAATGAGAAAGAACTGGGGGGGGGACACATACTGACTCACCTTACTGAAGAGAAACGTGTCAGTATCAAAATTTATATGTTAAAAAAAGTCTACTAAAAATTCTTCATTTCTGTGGGAAAGTCTTTTGACTTACATGAGTCTTTTGACTCATATAAGTAAGGAAAACAGTCTGACATGCATTAGCCTAATCACAGCAGACAAGTTCATTCAGACAAGTTCAAGTTTTCTTTCATAGAGCTAGTTAAATGATCTAATACTCTTAATGAGAAGACAACATGTAAAATAACTTTCCATGTTTGCCATCAGTTGCATATGATGGCAACTTGATCGCAAGAAAGAAAAAAAAGAAAAAAAAAAAAAGAAAAAAAAAGGAACAAATTGACTTCCAACATCATTTTCCACCACATTTTAAATGCAATTTTTTCTATATAATAAAAAGATCACTGGTAAGATAGACACTGTTATCTAGAGGACAGAGCTCCATTAGATCCATTGTAATGTTGCATTTTCCTCCAAGCATACTTTCCACATTCCTCTTGTGGAAGGAAAGCTGTAGTTACATTGTGGTTAAAGGAGAGAAACGAATGGGAGGTGCAGTACGATTCAGGAACCAAAATGCACACCTGTGTCTACAGGGCAAATGGCACGCATTGTCAAAAGACTAATGGTCTTGGTTTTTCCCACTAAAGAAATCTGAATAGGTGGTTATTGAGTTTGATAAGCCAGATAGTAATAGGCATGTGTTGAGAAATACTGTATGAACTTTATTTTTTGTGAACATTTTTCTCACTGCATTTTATTTTCATAAATTAGTTTTCCGTTGCAATTTATTCATTAATTATCTGACTTTTTCTCTCTGAATGTGAGTTTCAAGAGAATAAAAGACAGAAACAAAAAAAAAAAATAGAGAAAGCAAAACTAGTGCTACAAGAAATGTAGTTTAAGACAACCGTACCTCTATACCTCCCTGCAAATTCTGCTGTAGATAGAAGTTGAAGGGCAAAGGCAATTGCTAGCCCTCCGATGTAGAACCATCTCTGAATAGTAAGCTAAAGGCATTAAACTAGCTTGAGTTTGCATTTCAAGCAATGGGAAAAAAATGTAGAAATGCTCCAGGGACGGTGCATGAAAATCACCCAAAGACAGATATTACGAGTAAGTCAAGGGACAAGGAGAACTGGAAAAAGGACTCATCAGGAAAGAGCAAGAGTAAAATCAGACATGCCAGAAGATGAATGATAAAAGTTTTTTTTTTTTTTAATACAAATAAAAGAATAAGATGTAAGTGCAAATAGCTTCATCTTTACTGTTAAAACAAAAGTAACCTTTTTCCACTGTGTTCAACAAGCAATGTTGTAGTGAAGACATCATCAAGGATACTGAAATTGTGAAATTTTAATGAAATATCATTGCTTGAAGTAGCAGGGGTTGGAACTGCATGATTTACTCCTATGCATGTCTGATATAGCTTTTTATTTCATCTTTTAACTTAATATTTACAATTTCTTTTTATGACAACTTAGTCATGAGAGGATGACTAATCTGGACATCTTCTCAAATTAGTTTTGTAAAAACTAGAGAAGCACTTACTTGGAAGTACCCTATAGCTTCCAAAGGTACTGCTGAATAGTCAGGTGGTACCTGTAAGATTTGCAACGTTCATATCTGCCTAGGAAGAACTGGACTTTTATTTTCTAATTTTTCTTATTAGTTTCAAATGAATTACCTAATATTCAGTCATGTCTTCTTTGTACTATGTCAAAAATAAACAATTAAATTTCTTGTTATTACCAGACACAGTGTAGCAGTAAGCAATTTGGGTAAAGTTTCCAGTTTTGCTTTCTAAGATGAGTAATGAGAAATGTGAAAATTGTATATTCTCTACCTCCATTTATCTGCAGATATTTTAAATGACTTTAACTATTTTATTTTAATTCACTTTTATTTATTAAATTCTTTGGATCAAGATCTTGAATATACCTTTTAAAATAAAGAAAAAAACAATCATGGGATCTTAGCATCATCTAGGTTGGAAATGACCTCTAAGATCATCTAGCCCAACCATCCACCTACTATCAATATTGCCCACTAAACCATGTCCCTAAGTACCACATCTGCCCTTTCCTTAAACACCTTCAGGGACGGTGACCCCACACTACCCTGGACAACCTGTTCCAATGCCTACCCACTCTTTCTGAAAAGAAATTTTTCCTAATATCCAACCTGAACCTCCCCTGGTGCAACTTGAAGTCATTCCCTCTTGCCCTATCACTAATATATGTATATATATATACAGACATATAACAAAACTTCCAGAAGTGGAATTTTCTTTGCAAAAATTTCATGAGAATTTTCCTCTAAAAGAAAGAAAAATGTTTGCTGGAAATTTGTATTCATGTTAGTCCATTTTCATTATACAAAATGACATCTCCAAATGCTTCAGGCAGGCATTTCTAATAGAAACCAAAAGAAGAAAAAGTGATAAAGAAATTAAAATCTAATAACGTATTATGGTAGAATATTTATAAGTGATCAGCAGTGTATTAAGCTGTAAAGAATACTCATCACAGTCACTCTGACTGGTTATATTCTCTCCTACACAACTACCTAACCTAAGGCTAGATTGCTTTGAAATTTGAAAGCAGGTTTCTGAGCATTAGACGGTGCATCTATTATCATAAACAACTTTAGCATGTGAGCATGCATATATACTAAATTAAGCAAGGTGCTATCTGCAAGGTTTCTTATTTATAGATACACTTTTCTTCCAGTGTTTATTTAAATTGTTTTTAAGTGAATGATACTGAAGAAGTAGATACTTCCAGTGCAAATGAACAGAGTGCAAGTCAGTCCTTACTGGGTATGAATTAAGAGTAGCTGCAGAATAACTTTACACCACCTGGGATCTACTCAAAAACATCAAAGTTTTTCTTCATAACAAATATCCCAAAACCATCATCCCAAGCCCAATATCTAAAATCCTTAATTCCAGCCCTTTGATATTAACATTCTTTGCATCACAGTAAAATCATATTTCATTGAGAGATTAATTCCAAAGAGTACTTTCACTTTTCTTACCGAAGTAAAGCAGAACACCAATTCTAGTTTCAAAAACACACACACACACAAAAAAAAAAAAAAAAAAAAAAAAAACAGATGACATTATACTAAACAAAACTTGGCTTTGGTCAAAATCTACATGTAGAATTCTTGTATTTTAAAATGAATGTTCTAAAAGTTAAGAAGGAAGAAAGCAAGTTTGGGCTGCTGATTGCTTTGTTTTTATTTTTACATTATGGAGGCTTTTGGGTGGAGGATTTTTTCACCATTCACAACTATGGCCCATAAATTAAGGACTTTTTAAAAAGTACCATGTTGTTTCTTTTGAAGTTTTTTGGATTCCTTTTCATAGTCTGAGTTACTTAACATTCAACAACAGATTTGCAGAAAGTGTTCTACTTAGGCTTGGAGTGCCTATTGTAAGATATTAAATTTCAATCTTACTATCACAAATATGTCCTGTGCTACATGCAGCTACTGTTCATCAAGAAGCCTTGGGCACAATAAACCTAGTTTAGCTGGGAATGTCCAGAAATAACATACAATAGGTATCTGACTGCATACCAGGAATGACAGAAATACATATCCTCAGCAACCATCAGGCATTAGTGAGAACAGTATCTTGCCTGACCTTTGGAAATATTCAACAAACTTAGTGGGTATTCTGTAAAAAAAAAAATAATAATAATAAAAATTGCCTGGAGTTTTTCAGGAAGCTTGATGCGGTACTGACATATGGGCAGCATCTGATGAAGGTCATCATTACTTTAAGGAAATCTGAAGTATATTTTGAAGTTGAGTATTAGAAGATATTCTTGATACCAAAGAAATCACTCTGAAAAGCAACAAAGACTCAGTGAAGGTATGAATTAAACTACCATTTCTCTTTACTCTGAACATGACTAATTTCCAGTTTTCTATTTTCCTTTCACCTAAATTATTTTTTTATCATCCTGAACCTAGTAGTTCTAGCAGGATGACTTGCTCAGTTGTCCTCAGTTAATAGGCAAAGAGCAAGTGTAGCCTGCATTGAGGGGAAAATGCTCATGAATGAAGTATTTGAGAAGACTTTGTTGTAGAGGGAGTCCTGCGTGATTTCTTATGCTGAATGAAATATGAAATTAAAGACAATTAAAATGACGTCTAGTGAAAAAGGAAGCTCACAAGATATGGTTATAACATTCCATGGCCCTGAAGGTACCAAGGGACTATTATGACCCTACCCAGCCCCCACCAGTGCCTTCCACAATTTATCCATATCCCAGAACACCATTTCAGTCCATCCCAGGGCCATCAGTCCCTGCCCCAGTGATGTTATAAATGTGTCATTCTCCAGTTCTGTCACTGCAGTCCCGACTTGCTCACTGGGCTTCCCAGGCTGACCTTGGACTTGACTTATTATTTCCTGTCTGAGGAACCTCTCATCACATCAGCCCCAACCCTTTGCAGGGTAGCAAAACTTGCTACTCTTGCACCTCCCTTCCAGAAAAAAGCATGCAGGAAAAGCATGCAAGTAAGAGAAAAATCCATTTTTTCCGATAGCTTCTCTCCACTGTTACTAATATTGTTTTGAGGCTGAAAGGCTTCAGAGGTATTTCATCCACAATGACTTGGTGGTTTGTAATTGCTCTTCTTAGGGGAATGTTGAATCAAGAAACCATTTTGCAAACTAAAAATATTCCTTAAGTAAGATCACAGGTATATAAAACAAAGGCGGGAACCAAACTAAAGGGAAAGGAGAGCTTGAAGAAGCAGGCTGAGGTTTGGGGATTCTGGGCTAGTTTTTCTGACCAATGAAGAACCAAAGAAGGTCATGAACAGATGTGCTGAACATAATATACACTATTACCCCAGAGCACAGTAAAATCTGTAAAGTCTGAGAATGAGACATAATTCTGCTTCTGCATATAGCAGAGCTGCATCAATATAACATGTTTAAAATTATTCACGATATTCTTACTTCCACTGAAAAGAAAACACACAAAAAAAGAGACACAAACAAACATGCATTACTTTTTCTCCTCAGCCAAAGCTAGTACCAAGACAGCACTGTTTTGTCAGGGTATGTGACGTAAGAACATGGCTTGTGCCAGGAGCAATCAACTTTCTTCTGTGAGATTGATGTCACAGAAGAGTCAGTCAAGTCAATCACTTCACATTGTCATCATCCAGTCCACCTCCTTCTCCAGCTCTTCTTGAGCACAAGTCACAGACATTTGAAAGTGAGTGGAGACAGGCATGGCTTAGCATCATTTTGAGTGTCTGTGAAACACTAGGACTTCCAATTTGTCTTGTATGACCATAGAAGATTTGTTATAGGATTTTCTTGGTGGTTTTTTTGTTTGTTTGTTTTTTTGGTTGGGTTGTTCTGTTGTTCTGTTAGTTAGTTTGTTTCTTTGTTTGCTTTTGATGGTCAGGACTGTCTACAGAGAGTGGTCTTCATTAGGACCCAGCATTCAGCTGTTCATGAGGATATATCATGCAGAAATTAGCAGACAGCTGTCATTGCAATGAAAAAAATAGCATCCCCCACTCATGTTTAGAAAAACTGTGATACAGGTATTTTAAATGTCACTCACAACTGCCTTCTAAACTCTCAAACTAAACTGAATCCATCTACATCTCAATTATTCCCTTTGTTTGTTTGTTTTTGAAACTAAAGTTACTTTGTTTGAAAGTTTGAGGCTCTCAATAGTGATTGATTTGCCCTCTTAAAACAGGGAAGCAAGACATACAAAACATAAGAAATGGTAAATCCAAATATTTTTGGTGGAGTTTTTTCTCTAACTTCTGACCCAGTTGATGATATCACTGTTTCAAGTTCTACCTCGGCCACTGCTTTTTCATAGTTCCAACTGGAGTGTCATGAAAGAGAAGCAGAATCTTTACAGTCCTAGGCAAAGCTTACAGTCTGATTTAAATCTCTATATAAAATATTAAGGTCTGGTGTTTTTTATTTTTTTTAACTTATCTTCATATAATTTCATAAAATTGCTGCATCATAAGAGATAAAAATGAAAACTTTTTATGCCTAAAATTTAAAAATAAATCAAATAAATAGAAACAGTCTTCAGTAAAGGTGAGGTTTTTTAGACTTCAAAAAGGAGAATCAAAGGGCAGACCTTCGATTCTTCTAGACAATTCTGTGATTCACCTTTTATGAAGACACGTCTTCAGGGTTTCAGTGATTGTGTTCAGCTGAAAAACGCCATGTCCAGAGTCAACACCAACATTCATTTGCTGTGTAGTTTTGGATATTAAAACATTTTGCTATCCCTTTTTACTTTTCATTATTTGGGAAAATTATTTCTTACAAATCTACATTTATATTTCCTTACATGCAGATAGATAGTTTTCTATAAAAAATAGTAGTACGTATTCATAGTAATGAATACAGACATACACCTGCATATGTATTACTTTATTTTTTTCTGTGTTTTCTGTAATAGAGCAGATTAAGTATCACCATGAATTTGCCACACATACAGCACAGCCCAAGATACCTTTTTTCTTTGGGTTTTATTCATTTTCTCTATAGACCTTATATTTTCAGCAAGAGCCATATGGACATAACAGTTCCTGGTAAAATTTTGGATAACAATTAACATAAGCACAGCAGGAGATTCCAACTGTTGACCCCTAAAAGGTAGTTAATCAACAGCATATGGGTTTATTTATCCCAGCACGGCCTTTTAATTAACAGTTCTGGAAAGTGTATTTTTAATGAACACTTTGTTATAATATATTGGAAAAAATCTGAATAGTGTAAATGAAACTCCAGCTTGAAACATAATAACATTGTTTATTAGGAAAAAAAATCCATCAAGAATTCAGCCCATGAGAAACATTAATACTAACCTCAAACAATGCTAAAGTAGCAATGTTCATGTCTGGAATCAGATCTGAATTTCAAAGAAAATCCCTAAACTGCAGAAAGTTTGGATTTAGGCTTCAAATTCACTTTAAAAAAATGTACATTGTAAAGTTCATGTTTAGAGTAAAAAATATTAGTAGGACAAAGAAGAAGGTCTCCAATCCTGTGTTTTGGTTTGAGCCCACCCTCTGAACAATGCTGTGACATTTACTTTCAAACTGACAGTAGAAGACACTTGATAATTAGGGTAGGCTGAAAGGAGGAGAGGGTACAAAAATACAGTGCTATCAAACTACAAAACAGAAACAAATGCAAACAAGTGCACAAATGACACAGAAAAAGCAAACAAAAGAAAAACAACAAGCATTCAAAGTTCTATTTAACAATGCATCTTTATTAATGCAATAAAAATTATTTAAAGAGAACCTAAATAAATACCTTAAATCAAAATATTTAAGGTAAATTTTTTAAGGAAAACAGTAAACCAAATTTTCAGTTGGTGTGACTCAGGGTAACTACTGGCAGAAAACTGATTTACATGGATCTTCAAAATATAGTATCTAGTTCTTCATACCAAAGAAATTCTGACAAAAAACTGAAGAGCTTCTTCTTTACCTTTGATCAACTAAAAAGAAAAATGTTTTTGATAATCATAGAATCATTAAGGTTGGAAAAGACCTGCAAGATCTTCTGGTCCAACTATCACCCTACTAACCAATGTCACCCACTAAACCATGTCCCTAAGCACCACGTCCAACCTTTCCTTAAACACCCCCAGGGACGATGATTCCACCACCTCCCTGGACAACCCATTCCAATGCATGACTACTCTTTCTGAGAAGAAATGTCTCCTAATTTCCAACCTAAACCTCCCCTGGTGCAACTTGAGGCCATTCCCTCTAGTCCTATCCCTAGTTATCTGCAAGAAGAGGCCTATTCCATAAGCTTCTTGGTAAGCTTCCTGTAAATTATGTCTCTAAAATAAATTAATTGTGAGCTCTTAAGGTTTTCAAACACCTCTAATTAGAAAGCTATACAAACTGAAATAGTTGCAGAACACCTTGGAATATATTCACATTCCACTCTCAACAAAGTCTATCCCTGGTTAACAGCAACTACTCCACCACAAAGACTCTTTTATATAACCTTATTCAGCAGCAGAATCAGGCCTGTCCTACAGTGTAGAAACATGGACTTATTTTACTCTTTTACAGGATATTGTGCTAAATGAAAGAAAAGGCATTTTTGCTCTTAGAAAATAATTTCCCGATATCAAGAGTACTAGAGTCACCATAGTTGAGATCCTTGATTGCCTTACAGCAAAATGGAAGATTACCTTACAGAAGAATGCAGATTTGAAGTATAGTGAATATCAAGGTAATTCCAAAACGTAGCTACAGACAACACATTCTAAAAATGTTTACCAAAGAGTCTGTCAGTCAGCTGAGATTATGCTATATAAAGTGTTACATTTGTCTTCAGAACAAAACAAAAAATGTTTCTGCTGTATCACCAGCTTGTTTTGTCACCTGAAAAAGTAAGAGAAAACAAAATCAAATTAGTCACTCACCGTCTATCTTGCATTAAGTACTAATGAAGAATGAGAAAGCAAGAATGTGTATAAGAGTAGTCCACTGAAAGGACCAATTTTGGAGAAAGATCTCTATGGACTGCTCATAAAGAATGTGATTAAACACTGAATATGTTTTATAATTTCATTTCATTTATAATTTCACTTCAAGACATGGAAGTCTTCAGCAACGCAGATAGCAACATGTAAGCATTTTTGTATCTACATGAGAGAAGAAAAGAAAAGAATAAATGTCCTGTCTAAACTACACCAGCTATCAATCTTCTGCATATTGAATACTAATTATTGAAAAAAAAAAAAGCATAAAATAAAGATTATTATAGAATGTTACCCTAAGAGAGCACCTAATTTCATAAAACTATAGCCAGTATCTTGTATAAACATAAAGAAAAAATGTATTTCATGATTATTAAGGTAATCGATTCATACTGAGCTGTTGGTTTGATTTTTAAACATCAAAGATTATGCAAATATGTGTTCTTGGATTCTCTTGGATTCTGTCATCACTAGTAAAATGTTTTATTTTGAAAAAAATAAAAAAAAAATGTTTTTACTCCACTAAAAGATATTTCTGAGTTTATTTTTTAAAATGCCAGTGAGTAATAAAAGTATTCTTGCTAGAGTAGAATTATGCTCCACTTGGTGCATTTAAAAGATTTCAGCATTGTTTTTAATAACAGCAACAAATATATGCATGTAATTACATCTAGTTTATATATAGGGACTACTACCTCAATAAGAAACATCTTGAGTCAGTTTTTCATCTATAATGAGCTACCTGTTTGGTACATGCTTAGTCCTGCCATGTTAAGTAGGTCACCATTAGTTTAGACCCCACATTTTCTTTTTGATTGTTTCTAAGAAAAGAAGAGATGGTTAAGAATTATTTTAGGTGTGGGCACTGCTTCTCATTTGCATAAAGTGTTTCTTATTTATAGATGCACACAACCAGCCACATTAAGCAACCTGATATAAATGATTTAAAAGAATTATCCAATTCTAGAGCAGCAAAAGTAAAAAACTCTGACATGCTTTCAGTCCAGTTATCTCCAGAAAGAGTTTATTCCCAAAACTGAAAACATAGATCTAAGAAACATATATTAAACATCTTAATCCTGCAAAAACAGGAGAGCACTAAAGGGCTAGATTCATTCTTCAGCACAGACAAAAGAGCCTGGCTATATATATACCATACTATATGAATACTATACTATATGATATATATATATATATCATATATATATATATATCTCATACTATTCGATATAAATATATTTCATACTATGTGATATAGTATGGTATATATAGCTCTCTGTTTTTTAAATCTTTCTTGAGTGGAAGGTAGAAGAAGCATTTCCTTTGAAATTATGGAGTCTGGGAGTTAGCCAAGTGAAAATTAGTTAGCTTCCACTGTAACTAATTAAAGTTAGATATTGTTTTCATTAAACTCTCATCAACCTCACATTTTGTTTATTTTCAAGTGTAAGTTTCAAGTGTTGCAGATGTGTTGGTTAGGTCTCAGAGAGGGAATATCATCTGTCACACCTGGTTCATTTGCTGTGTTCTGCCTTTCTGGTACTGAGCTGTGGGACACCCTTTTCTTCTCTAATGCTTGGGAGGTTTTGGGGTTGCCTTTCATTATATAGTTATCATTCATTCATCTCACTTTCTGGTGGTTAAAAATCAATCTATTCTGAAGTGCTTTCATAATATGAATCAAAACAGGCAAGCCTGTTAGTACCTCTTGTTTGCTGTGACATGCTTTGTACTAATGTAGACTCCCACCAACGGTGCTTTGTTTTACTAGATTTTCTGCATTTACATATTTTCAGAATCTGACTAAACTTTAAATACTTAACAATGAGCATCCTAATATTTTAAAGGAAAAAATTGTTGTATACAAAAAAGATACCTTTCCAAAGATGAAGTGAATTACATTTGAGGAACCATTTAACTGCCAAGACAAAATTTCTTTTTCATTCCAATATAACAATGATGTATATACGATGTTATAGTGCTAGGAATATTTATCTTATTTTCCATATATGAGCATTCATTTTGCTTGTCAAGACATATACTCGGGAAGTATTCTTTTTATTACTATTTACTCTTGGTTATTCATCTTATTCTGATAATGAGGAAAAGAGAACAATACGTATACGTGGAATGGACATGGCAGAAAGCAGGTTAAAAGAACAGTTGCCCAAACTGTGATGGACTGAGAAGCATGGTAAAGGACCAGGAGATAAAAAAAAACTCAGCTGTCTATATGAAGGAATAAAAAATTGTGCAGAAGAAAGAAGCAAGCAGACCTTGACAGTTAAATAACTTCTCTTAGATAAAGACATTAATAATAATTTTTAATCATTTTAATATTAATGAATAATTATTCTGAAGTGTTTTCAGTAATGTTGAGTATTAATTTACTTCCTTGTTTAAAATATATATAATTAATTTATGTCATTTAAAGGTAATGATATTCCCATGTCTGATTATATTTTGTTAGAGAAACTTTAGAGAAGTTATAGTTCTTGATAGCAACTCCAGAAAAATAAATTTGCATCAGTACATAGCTTTCAGTAGGAAAGTATTAGGAAAGTCAGAAACCATTCTGAACATATAACCATCCTGTTTTTAATCATGTTAAAATGTGTCCTCTTACTAACATACATGTGAACTGTACTTCTAACTTGTCTGCACTGCTTACAACTCCACATAGCAAAACCAGAAAACTCTCTCACTTTTCTGATTTCTTTGGATAGCCATAAGAATATCACCACACACCCTGACAGAGCAAAATAGCTATTGCATAATCATATGTCCCATTTCATAAACTAATGGAGAACCATTCAAAAACAAGTTTAATTTCTTGCCTACTTATTTCTAGTGGAAGATTTCTTCAGAAACTTCTTCCAAACATGGTTGGAAATTTGAAATATCAAGCTTGAGTCTATTACTTACTGAAATATAATCACTTTTTATGTTCACAATGTCATCCTTTAAAGAATGTTTTCCCGTCTGTCCTTACTTCCTAGATTTAACCACAAGCATACCCAACCTCTGTTTTACTTAAAAAAAAATAAAAAATTAAAAATAAAAATAAAAAAAAGAGAGGCATATATTTCAGATTCACAGAATATAGACTCTCCTGGTAATCTGAATAGTATGTTCTGAACATATTCTAGTTATTGTTTGTTTATTTTTGTAAAAGCTGAGTGACCAGAATACTGTTTTCAGTTGAATATTGCAAAGATACTATTCCTTCCCTTAAATATATATATATATCAGATTATAAATCTTAAGATTGTCATTTTCACAGTCACATTAATTGACTGATGCTTGACTGTCCTTTATGATTAAATAATTCCTTTGATTTTCTTCTTCCTGCATCATTCAGCCCAAATTCCTCTCTTATAGAGGAATTTACATGATCCCAAAATGAATGATATCATGCTTGATAAAAAGATTTCATTACATTTTGTCTCTTTAAGACATTTACATTAGTCACATATTGACAATATATTTCAACTTTTTTTTGATTGCAAAAACAGTTATTGGAACATTACTGTTCTCTGTGCTGTGGTCAGAAATGAAAATATTTAGCAGCATTTACCTCTTTCTCAAGTAGTACCATTACAAAATTCCTTTCAATTAAATATTAATCATAACCCTTACACTTTTTAGGTATCCTACATTTCTTAGATTATTTCATTATCATCAGTTTTACCAGTAATGTTGTATGTTCTTTATCTAGAAAATGACATACCTTATCAAAGAAAATATTGGATGAGTGCAGCATGATGGACTTGGTGAATCTAAAATGTATGTATTTTTTGTTTCAGTATCCTACTTACTCAAATGGCTGATAACATTTTCTCTTTCTTTTTTTTAAAGGAGAACCTTTTCTGAAACATTTACATCATTGAGATAAGATTAACGGTGTTTGCTATGTTTGTGTTCTCTGCATTCTTAAGCATATCTGCCACATTTAATACTTTTCAACTGTATAGTATAATTTAATAAAAAACATAGAGTTATTAAAAATCTTTGCCTTTGGACTACCTTCTAACAATAGAATTAAAGTGACAGCTTCTGTTGAGAAACTCTCACAGCTATCAGGACTCTGAAGCTTTCCTTTTTCTATCATGTTTTGGAGAAAAAAATGTAAAAGTGCATCTTCTTATTCAATAAAAAATTAACTGTCTCAGGGGCTTTGACTAATCATTGCAGCTCTCTTTTAACTGCAGAATTTTCACAGAATCTCCCAGTAACATGAGCATGCAGCAGTATCCTCACTGTGAGTGTAAAGAAAAGTCTTGTGTTTATCAAGGTAGAGAATGTAGCTGCAGTCTGGTTGGAGTCTCACACAGATGCACAATCACGGTGAGATAGGGAGATGTGAATATGGTGTGTGGTAGGTAGTAGGGGTCACAGCTGATTTATCCTGTCAGTAAGTCATTAACTGGCAATAAGATGATATTAAGTAAATTAAACATGTGCTTCATTTATATGTGCAAATGTACTCATAACTTCTCTTCCTTTATGTGGGGTTCAGCTTTTTCTGGTGTTAATGGACTGATTTGCTACTGATTTCAGAACAGATAATCTCCACCATTTTACCAGCATTTGTGGGCTATAGATAATCTGATTGATTCTCAGTTATGTCCATCCAAAATAGAATAAATATTTCATTAAAAAATACCAAATCATACAAATCAGTTTTGAATATTGTCTGCTATATAACAGCATTTCAAGTTAACCAGTCATTCAAATTAAACATATCACAGAATGGCTGAGGTTGGAAGGGACCTCTGAAGATCGTCTAATCCAAACCCCCTGCCAGGCAGGATCACCTAGAGCACATACATAAGTAATTAGTTGAATATTTGTAAGCTAAGCATAAATTCAGAACCTCTGTTGAGCTAATGATGGACTTTGACAGCAAGACCCAATATTCTACCTCTTATATTCAAAAGTCATATTTAAAGTTTACAACATAATTTCCTCAGAATAACATACTTCATTTTACTTGTTTACTGGAAGACCACCTAACAGATGTAACCATCAGCGTTGGTGCTAAAGTAATACTTTTCATGAATTAATTCTGTATTTTATATTTAGGTTATAGATTAAAATGTATTACTTAGGCTGAAATCCATCTGGGCTTATTAAAGCATAGTCCAAAGCCCAAAATATAGCCGGGAAGGCAATAAATAAGTTAGCCAACTACAATGTGACCAACACAATAACAATACAGCCAGCTGCAAGCTGAATGTAGTAGAAACTTCTCGGCAATTAAAAATCACTTATGCATGCACAGTTTCTCATCAACTATTTATAACTTCTTCCTTTATTTATATTAAAGATAGGGAAAATGTAATCATGTCCAGCAGAATTTTGTTTTAAAGAATATGAAATAGTTTAATAGGTAAAATTACAAGAATCCAAGCAAGTGAATATAGATGTTTTTTAAACAAAATAACACTTATCAGAACAAGTTGTCAAGACCTACTTCAAGTAAGTAGCAGAATTATAGAAAGGCAAGTCCAAAAAATAATTTATGACACCCAAGGCAAAGCTGAGCATGCCACTACTGTCCTTAATATGTGGTGCTTTACAGATATCCAGTGAAGAAAACTACGAAGGGGTTTGCTAGCAAAGTAACACAAATAACTACCAGCAGATTTGGCAAGTGGGAAGGCTATAACAAATGTCTGCATGTCAAATCAAGGTGGACAGGGAGAAATATGAATCATCCTGCAAGATGAAGATCAGATACATGACTTCTGAAAGAAGGAGCAGTATAGAAAGAGCAGGTGAGCTTTTTATTTAAGTTGCTGACTTTACCAAGCTGTTTCAACACCTCCCTCTCATTAAACAACTCATTAAATGTATTCCAAAGTTTCATACGCTTTTAAGCCAGATATTAAGAAAAACTTTATTTTTTGATGATAAAGTCCACGTTCTCCTGTGTTTTTCTTATTCAAGTGTCCTTCCTATTGAAATCTCTTCAAACAGAAATATATCATGTATCATAATCCTTCTGGCATCCCTTAGATTTCTTTCTCAAGCTGAATGGAAGGAGTTACTCCAACCTTCCTTGTGTAACAAAGAGATGTTTGCAAAACAATCACGACCTTAGACGTCAATAGATTTTGATGGGAATGCTTCAATTAATCATTTTTATTCATCCAATAAAAACTTCTGATCCTTACTTATAGTTTTAACCAAAAGTCTTTGAAAATAACATGGAAAATGTCATCGATATTTTTAAACTGAAAGATTCAATTTTCTTCAGAGCTAATTTTAATTTTAAAAGTGTTAATTTATATTTTAAAATGGGAAAGTTCAAATTAAACAAAACTTACAAACTCAATCTCTTTTTCTTTCTTTGCTAATTTTCAAGTTGATTGAATTTGAGTCCTAGAGAAATTCACCTCCAGTCATATTTTCAATTAAATTCCTAACATACAACAGCAGCATTTATGTTTGAGATTTCTGTCTCTATAACACAAGCCTGCATTGCTTGTTTTTATAAACTGGATCAGTCCCCTGGTCAACCATTTCAAGTACAAATGTATATTCATCCAGCTGTCCTGTTTCATCCTGTGGAGTACAGAGATATATGTGTGTGTGTCTATGTATAAATATATATGTATATAATGCTTTAATAAAGGTTATACAAAATTGGAACTCACTGAAGCATCTTAGAGGTCCATTATATTAATTTGGTATGTATTGCAGCATCTTGAAATGGCACAGCAGTGACTGTCACCTAGCCAGACTGCCTAATGTGGAGAATTTCCCTTGTTAGGTACCTTATTAAAGTTCTCAGCAGGGTTTCTGATTCGTCTCAATATCAAATGAATAGCACCAGTCTTTATTCAAGAAAGAGATAACTACAGCCTAACTGGATTATGCCAAATTCCAGAAATGTGCTTTCACAGTTGCCAAAGATTTTTTTTCCTTTTTTTTCTACTGTGCATATTTCCAAGGGACCTGTCAATATGGACCCTACTCATAAAAATATTATGCTGGGTTAGCTGCACTACTGCCTGAATAACACCACCTAACTTTCACAAGGTGATTTAATCTAAGACAATTTTTTTTTTTTGATTTGGGAATATCTGTGCAATTTTCAGTCCTTTGGAAGTAGCTACTACAGAAAGTAAAATAATGAAAGTTCAAGGCAGCTTGCTCTGTTCCCCTCCCTTTTTTGAAGTTCCTCATGAATTAGTAGAAAATGTTGCTACTGAATGTAATTCTAAGTAACATTTACCAACTTTTATTAAAAACTCTCAGCAAGAGTCTACTTTGCATAGCATAGAATCAGATTCTGCACAGACAAGAAATAGATAACTCATCTCCAAAGTAAATCTCTAAGTACAATTCCCTTTGCCCTTCATTCAGCAAGAAAGTCATCTGATAGATACCCCAAATGAAGTAGAGTTCAAGAGCTTCAATCAATGGAACAAGTTAGACCTGTATTTAACTTCCTGCTTCATCAGACCGTGCTGATCAGAGAAACAGTTACTGAGAATCAGTGCTATTACAGGACAGAGCTGCTGTGACAACTGCCTTTCAGGACCCTGCTCTCAGAACCACAGAGATTACAGACATCTGTAATCTCTACACAATATACCCAGATAGTTAAGTACCTCAGAAAAGCCACTTAAAATTGCTTTGGGAAGAGTGGGGAGGTGCCTATCCAATAGCAAATGCCACAAGTAGTGTGTGAAATCTCACTCACATTTGAGGCTTAAGCAGCTCATTGAAGGCTGTAGACAGACACCTGTATGAATAATCAACATATGGACACAGGAATACTGATGGTAGATGGCTACAAACCGTTCTTCCAAAGAGCTGAGTAAGGTTTTTTTTCCTTCACTGGTTATGACTTTTCAGTCTTCATATAAGACGCTCATGGTTAAAACCGTTCAGGGAGATCTGAGCACCACTCCCATGGTGTTACCAGTTTTCTACCAAACATCTGATTCTTACAAAATAATCATGGGTGCCAGCACTGTTCTGCCCCCTCATATAAAGTTACTGTTAAGCTATCTTTTGCTCTTTCTTGCTAATCCCAGAATTTTTTGCATTACCAGATGCACTATAGCACAGCTTCAGCAACGCAGATGCAAAGACTCCCCATCCTCTTGAGGCTACAGACGCACTTGACAGATACATTAGGAGAGACACCAGCTCAAAACTTGCAGGATAGAGATTAAATTCTCTATTTCTGTAGGCCAGTGCTTTAGGAGGCATTCTAGAGCAAAGTAACATGTAGAAGAATGGAGGGAACACATCAATCTTTTTAAAAAGAAAACCATCACAGCTGTATTTTCTGGGAGTTCCAGGTGCTGTCAGAGTAGTCAGTAGAGCATGACTGCATGTGAGATGTTGTTTTGCCTAAATCCTAATGCAGGAGCTGGTTATCCAGCTGCTCAGGACACAGACAAAGAGAGTTGGAAGCATATCAACATCCTCACTCAAGTGTTTCACGCTCCAAGTACCTCTGAGCAAAGGAAAGCTGGTGAAATCACTACAAAGAGATCCAGTAAACTGCCTCAGAAGTGTTTCCCATTTCTTCCTGAAAAGCATTATACAACTTTCAGTCCTTACCATTATGTACTTCTCAGAAGTTACTTGCTTGTATTTTGCAATGGACAACTAGTCTGGAATTTCTTGAATGTCTTTGAAAGTATCATTTTATGATTTTGTCACCACACACAAGATTACACTCAATGCTGGCACATAAACACACACACAAATATCAAGGGGGAGCCATTCCTCATTTATAGTTAATGTTTTTTCTCATTATCTGTAAAAACGTCTGATAAAGAAACAAAAACATTAATATGAAAATAGGTTGCATGTCTTGCATACCTTTGTTACAGCCCAGGGCCAAACAGTGTTTTCCATGAAGGTCAATTGGGAAATTATGGATCAATTAATTTTTAATGTATCACATCATGATCACAGTGGAGAAATTGTCCCTTCTAAAGGATTTGAAAAGATTATTGAAGTTAGGGTGAAGCATTACTTAAGAAGTACAAAGTACTTAAGTACAGTTTTAAACACACACACACACACACACACAAATGCTTTGCTTATAGAAATTTTTGTCATTGCAACACAACCTCATATTCAATTTTGACAATTTTAAATCATCATATAAATCATAGCATATAGCCACTGAGAGTTGACCATACTGAATAAAAGAGATTAATTTCTACAAAGTCAGTTACCACAGGCTATTCTCTCATCTTTAACACTTCTTAAAAGCTTGCAGTTTAATTTACTTGGTGTTTTAACAAGGGGCTGTTTCTGCAGAGTAATATAAACATTATCCAGTGAGGTCATTAGGAGCTTCAGATTCCTCCTGAAGCCTTACTTTTGAGAGGTTAGTGGGAGGCAGATTGCTCAGACAATCAATTTCTCTTCTTTTAAATTAAATTTCTTTCATAACAGAGCAGCTTAGGTTACAGCAAGAGGGAACCATAGAATAGTTGCAAAGTCTTAGGAAAAACTATTTTTAAAGTAATGGTGGGAACCAGTGTCTGGACTGTAGTGTCCCCACCCCCAAATCATCTGTTCTGTCCTGAACTTCTAATATAACCTACACGGTGAAGAATTTGCCTGGTGAAGAATGTGCCTGTTAGGATTTAATTTTCAAAAGGACTTTAAAATTGCATGTTATAAATGTTGATGTAGTTTTCCATGTTGAGCTTGATCTGTTGCTCAGATCTTACAAAAAAATTAAAAGAGAAGTTGGGTTATAAATAAGTACCTCTCCCCACTTCTGCCATCCACAGATGTTGTGTTCAGATGATAGACTGGATGAAGAAACAAAGTAGCTGAATTAAGAGGTCTGGGGTGTGGGGATGGGGAATACTACAGCAAATGTCTGCACAATTTTATGGAAAAAAAAAAAAACAGGTATACCTGTACTTCTCTGGAGGTTCAGGCAGAAAGATTTTTAAAAGTTGGAACGTAGTTCCTAAGAAAATGCACATAAGCTGTCAGATAAAAACAAAACTGGTTTAGATAATCAGTTTCTCACTTGGTTGAGCACCTGAAGAAAGAAAGTTTGAAAAAAAAAGGAATTAAAAATAGTCTGTTTGAGGAAAATTTTCTTTAATTTGAACAAATTTAACCTGTGGAACTCACTGTCATTAGTTATCTCTACACCTGTTTTCCTGGATTGAGTGAATTCACAATAATTTTTAGCATTTATACTGATAAAATTATAAAGTGCAATTGAATATCATTTTTCAGAATAAACTAACCTGGATTTCTGCTGTTTCTGTTATTGTAAGGCACATTGTACCAGATACAAGAGGCAGAGAGAAATTATACTGCAGATCCAATCTTGAAGACAAGTGATGTTTTCAGTGATACAGTTTGCACAACTGATAGTCTCCTGGCTCGTTCAGAATCAAATATGACAGTTATGAAAAGAAGTAACAATTTTCCGTTGTTGTGTAGAAAAGGCAATATTGAATAGTCTGAGCACAAAAAGCTGTTCAGATATAGCCTGTACTACAGAGAAGACATCCAACATCTCATTTTCATTGTTTTTTGTACTCAATATTCACTCAGCTGTGGAAAGATGTTTTCAGATATCAGATAGTCGGAAGAAACACTGGAAAATGAATAACACTGATTCCATTAAAGAGAGCAATAAAATTCTCATTGGACTTCTACAGAAGACAACTTCAGACAATGCAGGTGACTTTTGAATATCTGTATATTCATATTTGTTCCAGCTATTTAAATATATTCCAAGAACCTAGATATTGAATTCCTTAAGCCAGATCCTGCAAAACCAAAACTCCCACTGTTGCTGAATTTGAAAATACAAAGAAAAGTTTTTGTATAAAAAGCACAGATATAGTTATTTTGTAAGCCAAAGTTTATACAGGACCATGGAAATATGATACTCAAAACACAAAATAAAGGTTATGTATTTCTGTCCAAAGGTCTCTGGTGACTTGCTTAGACAATAGATTTATTGCTCATGTCTGTTGCTAGAAGAAGGGTGTTTCTTGTTTAAATCAGGTTACATATGTTATGACAATTTTGGTTAAATAATAAAAAGAATGCATATATGATATGTATATATGTAATGTATATAAGAGAAAGAAAAAAAAAGTCATTTTCTTTTGGAGGAAAAGGCAGATGCATTCCCATAGTTACACATATCAGTAACTGTTGGAAAGCAAAATGAAAAATATCTATTAATAAATTCAGCTGTAGAAAGTTCTCAAAGTCTTATTATCTGTTGAGAAATTCAGAAAATTTCCTTTCAAGTTAAGAAATAAACACCGTTTTTCTGAATCTGCAATTTCTGCCAATGTAGGCAGCATGCAAATGAATATTAACCTCTCTGACTGCCTTTAATGTATAACATATGGTTACTGCTGCTGGGCTTGTTGAAGGAGTTGGGCTGAGGGTATGGGGGAAGGAGGGAAAAAGTAAAGAAGAGTGATTCTGGTGAGCATTTGTTGTTTGTACTCTAGCTGCAAAAACTGAAAGTGTTTTCAAGAAGGAAGAAAATTCAGCGCTGCTGAAAACAAATGGCCTTACTTAAGGAAAACTGGAGGTGGTTAGGGAAGGGAATTTCTTTACTGAAAACAAAGCAGTCTCGCTATTGAAAGAAGGAAAAAAAAAAAAACCATGAACCCAATACCTCAAGACTGCTTAATACCAGCTGGGAATCTATTTCTCTCTGATTGGAAGAGAAAGGGCAGTAGGAGGGGTTGCCTCAAATTTCTCCCAAACTGAAGGATTGTGGGGGTGGACTGGAGGGGGCTGAAGACTATGTAACATCAGGAGACACATTTGTTCAGTCTGCACTGGCATTTCCAAGCTGAAGAATTTGTTTCTGAAAAAAAGGTTAAAAACTGTTCTGTGACTTAGATGAAATTAATTTCTTTGGCATGAAAAGATAGACTTTGACTTCTCTGTTTGGTGCCGAAATCAGAGCAATCTTACTTTGTTTCTGTTCACTGTTTTAGTTTGTCATCATTGTAAGGCTTTCTCTTGCCTGCACAGAAATCTTCCGTCATTAATTCTGATTTCTTTCCCCTTTTACACATCCTAATTCACATTTTTATCCCCTGTTGGTACTTGTAGTCTTTCCCACTCTAAATATGAGAAAATAAATTTTGATTAAAACTTGTTCAAAACTTGTTCAGGGCTTATTTAGTTCTCATTTATGTCTGCTGGAAAGAAAATAAAGCCTAGATTCAGGAAGGTAGAACTTTCTTAAGTTTCAACATCTGTTTTTCTTTTTTCTTCTTTGAGATATTATATTCAAATATATTACAGGAACTGTATTCTGTTACCTGAAACATAAAACTCAACTCAAAATGCATGTTTAAAACTATTTTCCCACATGAAATCACAGCTGGATAAAATATAACCAAAATAAATCTATGCTCCAAAGAGTACTCATAATTCTCTATGCATTCCACTTTTGCCATAGTTATATTCAATCCCTTGTAATGTCTTGGTTTTTCAAGACCTCTAAAGGTGGAGAGTCTACAGTACTTCTAAGGACAGAAATTTGATACATTTATTGTGACAAAATTTCTTGTTCTTTTTTTCCTTCATGTCTTCCTAATCTCCAGCATTTTCTTGCTGAAATTCAGGACCATTATTTCCTGTACTGTCTCACGCAGACACAAGAAGTAGATTATTGCCTTGTTAACAAGCTTTTATCGTCTCTGAAAACTGTCTCCTTTCTCTTCTGAGCAACCTTAATTCTCATCCTGATGAGACTCCCAAAAGGATCTATGGGTTTTCCTTCATCTGCAACTTTTATAATACTCATGACATATATTCTGCATTTCCACCATGAACCTAGATCCAGTTATGAAAAACAACCAGAAAGTGATGAAATCCACAATGATAATGTAGAATGCATCTTCTGATACTTAGTTTCAGATGAAAGCAAAGTTTTATTTTGTCTGTCCCTCCTTAATGTATACTTTCCTGGCATTTTGGACTTTACTGTTTGTAAAGCAACAGTAAAAAAAAGAATATAGTTATTTCCTGGTTTAGTAGCTTGGTATACATAATTTCATTAAATAAATAGGCTAAAAAGATGCAAGTGTTTGTCCTTTCCAGATATATTTTTTTCTTTCATATTTAGCAGGGTTTTTTTAATCTTATTTTTTTTTCTTTTCTCCTCTGTGTGACACCAGATTTATTTGAGTCCCTGTCCCTCAAGCAGGATAATAACATAAGAGAGCAACCCAAATTAATCCACTGGGGAGTTCTGTAATGTTGCAATTGCCCCCAACTTTCCAGCTAAATAGACATAGACTGATTTAATGGAGCATTGTTTAAGGTCTTCTTGCTTGCAGCCCATGTTCATTTCATCAGTTTTCATGCAGTCAGTAACTTCTATTTATTGTTATAATTTTACTTATATTTCTCTGTACAGTCATCATGACAAAGAATTACTCTTGAGAGGTACTCTAAAGCTTTCCAACTTTTCTGAATGTGACAGGATAGGACACTGGAAATGGTTGAAGTCATGGAATGAAAACATCATGGGAATATGACTCAGGACTAGTCATCACCACCTGGAAAGCTGTCATTAGAAAAAAAAAAAAAATCACGTTAGAATTCAGCATATAGTTCTGAGTCTTGCAAAGTTGCTGGAAGGCATGCTGATAAACACGAACCAGGTTCTGGAGGTTTAAATCAGTGATATTTCTTCAGGGCTGAAGTTTTCACTTAAAAAAAAAAAAAAAAAAAAAAAAAAAAAAAAAAGACCTTCTAGAGTCAGAATTGACCTCCAGAATATTTTTACAGAATGCTGTCAGACTACTTCAAACTACCTCTGCACTATCTCACTTTCCTGTAAGTGGTGCAGGCTGTAGTAAGATGTGAAACAACATCTGATATTCCAGATTATGCTGGATAAAAATGTTCCTAATAGCAAAGCAACTCTAATGTGTTTAAGGCCATACTGGATGGGGCTTTTTTCAACCTGTTCTAGTAGAAGGTGTTTCTGACCATGGCAGGGGGTTGGAACTAGGTGATCTTTAAGGTCCCTTCCAACCCAAAGCATTCTATGATTCTAATTACTGTGAGATCACTCTCAAGTCACCATGATCTTTTCTGTTGACCTTGGGACATAAAGAAACAAACACTAGTTGTTCTCCCAGACTAGTTTCAAGGTTGGATCTTGTGCTCTGTTAGTGCATGAAGGATTCATGAGGATCTGCTCTGAAGTATGTAATTGTAGAATGTAGTTATGAATGCATTTTAGAGTAGAGTAGTACTATTCTTATCAATTTTGTTTATGTTGAATCATACTTTACTATTTTAACCTGATTCAGAATTCAATTTTATCTTTTAAGCAAATGGTTTCAACTCTATTTCACTTTATTTTTTTTTTACTTTTCTCTTCTGCCTCATCAACACTTCAGGATTCTCTTAGACCTATTGTTTTATTTTCCACATTAACCATTATAGTGATAGAATTGATCTAGCATGCCAAACTACTCTGAAGTCCAAAAATGTCCCAAAGGGAGAACTTTCAAGGTGAGGCTCTACTTAAGCTCAGTATTAAAACATAAATGAATATATTGAATGTTCCTTGAATCTACATGAGAAGTGTTAGATATTTTTTTCATTAATCTACAATATTTACTGTACTTTCTTCCTAATCCAGTCATAATTCTTTGTAAGAACTTAATTAAACTAAAACTAGAAGCATTAAAACTGCTTTGGATTTTAGTTATCTTTTTTTCTTTTATCTCCTTTCATTTCTAGCTGTCTCATTAGCATAATGGCTGTATTGGCAGTCATTACAAGAATGAGATTATATAGTGATGAGGATGTTAACACTTCCATAGTGAAGAACTTAAACTAGAGTGTGAGCTCATCAGAAACTCAATGGCTGTAGTGGGAGTCAAGAATACTCAGCACCAGCTAAAAAATACACAGCCTTATGCAGAATTTGGCCTAATTCTTTAATTCTCAGTCTTCATTTCCAATTAAATCTGCTATACTTTTTATTATTTGCTCGATTTTTTTTTTTCCAGAGGACCTCATATTTTACATTCTAAATGAGCAAAACAACATCATTTTGGCAGGGAAGACACTCAGCACATCATGAACTAGAGTGATTATAGTCTCCCATCTTGAGAGAATTAGGGTGCTTCATAAATTTTAAAATATTTACTTTCAAAATCTGTGCTCAGTACCTTCAGTAATCTTCCCCTGAATATTCTGAAGCTGAATTACAGTTATCCTATAACTTCTTGGCTTTACAGTAATTTCTGGCTGAAACTGTAAGGTGTACTTCAACTGTAAAGCATTTCACCTTTATTTATGCTGCTAAGACTAAAAAAAGGATTTATATATATATATTTATTTAATCCTCTCTTGATTTATTTGCCCAGCCCATTGATTACTATTTTCTGGTTATGACATTATTAAATATAGTGATGATGTTGTATTATGGATGGATGGATGGATGGATGGATGGATGGATGGATTGGATTGTACAGCAACCAAGAAAAGAGATAGGAGCCATATACATGTGTTACATTCAATTCCTAAATGATATCACACTATATGAAATATACTACCTCAGTGAATAATCTTCCTATTTTCACATTATCAAAACACTGTTGCACTGGAATGTGTAGAGCAGCAGGAAAAAAATTATATATACGATCTGTGGCAATTATGAATAGGTCAGCAGGAATCCCTAAACTGCTGGTTGCCAGAAGCCAGTAAGGCATTTCGAGGAAGGATATTTAATATATTCCTTTTACTTATACACTTTATTCAAGCATCTGCTGCCTGCCATTTTTAGACCAGGGATGTTGAACCACAAGGGCCCTTGGGCTAAAAAAAATGTGTCTGTTTCTATGAAAAGTCCCTTTATTTTCGAATCGGTGATATTAATACAACAATGTATTCATTACAAGTGCCACAAACATCAAACATTACTGGAGATGACAATGCTTTACTATGATGAGAGTAAGAACACGTTTTTTTACCAAAAGTGTGATAAGAGGATTGGAAATGAGCATAAGGTTTCTCAACAAAAAAGCTCTCATCAGAAAAGACTCTCAGCTTTGGAAATCTGTCTTCACAGTGCATGCCCTTCATCACTGACAGACCCAGCAGTTTGTGAAGCCATCTCTAGGTTCCGCTTTGGGAGATTCTGGATCTTCTGGGGACAAGGTCCAGCATCATTGTGGGGATTCCTGGAAACCCTCTGAGAGACTTCAGGGTGTCTACTACCACCAGGGAAGGACAAGGGAAGGGGAGTCACATAGGTGTGGGCCTGAGGAAGCTCTACCAGTTTCTAAGAGCTCAGTCAGCTACCCTTGAATGAATGGTTGTGAAGTGCCACAGTGCACATTTTCCAGCATGTTTTGGAGCTTTCCAGGGTGGAGGCTTTGATCCAGACAGGGCTTTGGGTGGTGGATGCAGCCCTGCAAGCACCACACAACCCATTCATGCAAAATAGTCAGAAAGATGGCCTAAATAACTAGAATAAATTCAGTGAAATCATGGTGATGCAGATCTGGTATAAGTTGTTGAACTTCCAACTTAGTAAAAAATCTACAAAGTAGATAACAAAAATAAATAAATTGCTAGATAGATAAAAATGAAAGAGATGGGTGAGAATAATGGGATATTAAAATAGAACTTTGGATAAGATAAGATTAGGTGTCTACACTGTAAGTACAGGGAGGAAACAGAAAAAAAAAAAGCCAAAATGTTTATAAAAATCATACCATGGCTTAATCAAAAACAGAGGGGAGGAAAAAAAAAGGATGGCTGAAATTAGTGTAGAAAGAGTTTTACTTACAAAAAGAAAAAAAAAGTTTTACACAAGTGGATGTATTATTTACTTTTTTCTTCTGTTTCAATATTTGTCAAACAACCTCTAACTTCTTATATTTGCTTGAAGTTTAGAAGGAATTGAAAGAAATACCTTTTGAAAGTATCTGGTTGAAAACTAATCAGAATAAAAGAGCTTTGATTTAACTGTAGGTATTTGATAAACAATTTCATTAAAAGGTGTGGGCTGAAACAATTTTTGTGTGTGTGTGAATTACCAGATGAATTGAAAAACAATAATGGTAGTCTTTGCCACTCTGCTTTTGGAGAAAAAATACAGCAGTACATCTTTGACAAAAAAAAAAAAAAAGTTTGAAAAAATTAGAAAAAAATAAGAGCAGCTATTTTACAGTATATTTTGGGGAAAAAAAAAAAGGCGGTACTTCATAGTGTAGAAAATACAATGGGTAAAACTGATGGGTAAAACACAATGCAATAGAGTTTGTGGTTTTAAGGTAAAAAACAAGTGAGAACAGTTGAACAATAATAGAAAGAAAGAAAGAAAGAAAGAAAGAAAGAAAGAAAGAAAGAAAGAAAGAAAGAAAGAAAGAAAGAAAGAAAGAAAGGAAGGAAGGAAGGAAGGAAGGAAGGAAGGAAGGAAGGAAGGAAGGAAGGAAGGAAGGAAGGAAGGAAGGAAGGAAGGAAGGAAGGAAGGAAGGAAGAAAGAAGGAAGAACAAGAAAGAAAGAAAGAAAGAAAGAAAGAAAGGAAGAAAGGAAGAAAGGAAGAACAAGAAAGAAAGAAAGAAAGAAAGAAAGAAAGAAAGAAAGAAAGAAAGAAAGAAAGAAAGAAAAAGAAAAAAGAAAGAAAGAAAGAAAAAAGAAAGAAAGAAAGAAAGAAAGAAAGAAAGAAAGAAAGAAAGAAAGAAAGAAAAAGAAAGAAAGAAAGAAAGAAAGAAAGAAAGAAAGAAAGAAAGAAAGAAAGAAAGAAAGAAAGAAAGAAAGAAAGAAAGAGAAAGAAAGAAAGAAAGAAGAAAGAAAGAAAGAAAGAAAGAAAGAAAGAAAGAAAGAAAAAAGAAAGAGAAAGAAAGAAAGAAAGAAAGAAAGAAAGAAAGAAAGAAAGAAAGAAAGAAAGAAAGAAAGAAAGAAAGAAAGAAAGAAAGAAAACCAAACAAATGTAGATTTCAGAATAGAAAATTACTGGAATAGACTCTGGCAGGGAAAAAAAAGTTCAAGAACGTTAGTTTTGATAAATATCATTATTAAGTCAAAAGAACAAACAGTTTCAATACAGAGAAAGGATGGAAAATTACTAAAAAAAAATCTTGAAATTGAAAAGTATGCAACCTGTCCCTTTTACTAAGACCCAATCAGATATAAAATGTGTACCATTACAGAGATACAAAACATAAAAACAGAAGAATAGGAGAAGCAACACTTTGGAAGGGACACATAGTTAGGAAAACTTTTATAAACAAGGTAGACAAAAAACTAGATTATGGATTTCCTTACTGGGCAGCAAGCAAACCATACATGACTCAAAAAATTGTAGTGCTCACTTTGCTAATTAAAAAAATACCAGTTTGTCATTGTTATCTTATGGCAGTCAGTTATTTTGCATTGCTCCATCCTAGGTAAGCCTAAACTGGAACGCTGTGTCCAGTTTTAGATACCACACTAAGAAAGATGCCAACAAATTGGAACAAATTGAAAGAACAGCAGAAATACAACGTTTCGAAAATGTATCCCAAAAGGAAAAAATTGAAAGTAAATTGAATTTTATCAGAGAAGACTAAAAGACGATGTAATAAGGTACATATTCAATTACTGTAAAAAGAGATGGATGATTAATTTACAGCAAGGGAGATTTAGGTTAGACAATTGTACCCAATATCTAAGTTAAGGGTAGTAAAACAACGGAACAGTAAGTGAAGGTACGCAACCTGATCAACAATCTGGTCTGTTCATGAAAACGATCAATTTTAAAAATAAATCAGATAAACATTCCCCAGCCGTGTTGTAACTATATCTGGTTCCTTAGCATGAATGAAACATTTGCTTATTCTTCCTGCTCTTCTGGATATTACCACACCATTAGGTTTTTTACTTAAAAGTCAATTTTTTTCCAACTATGTTTTTGTTTTTAATGTTTTATGGTATAGTTGGAGGAGTTGTGGTGAATGGAGCCAAATCCAGTTGGAGGCCGGTTACTAGTGGAGTCCCCCAGGGCTCAGTGCTGGGGCCAGTCCTCTTTAATATCTTTATCGATGACCTGGATGAGGGGATCGAGTGCACCCTCTAAGTTTGCAGACGACACCAAGTTAGGTGCGTGTGTCGATCTGCTCGAGGGTAGGAAGGCTCTGCAGGAGGATCTGGATAGGCTGGACTGATGGGCTGAGGTCAACTGTATGAAGTTCAACAAGGCCAAGTGCCGGGTCCTGCATCTGGGGTGTAACAACCCCAAGCAGCGCTACAGGCTGGGAGATGAGTGGTTGGAAAGATGCCTGGCCGAGAAGGATCTGGGAGTATTGGTTGATAGTCGGCTGAATATGAGCCAGCAGTCTGCTCAGGTGGCCAAGAAGGCCAACAGCATCCTGGCTTGTATAAGAAGCAGTGTGGCCAGCAGGTCTAGGGAGGTGATTGTCCCCCTGTACTTGGCTCTGGTGAGGCCGCACCTCGAGTACTGTGTTCAGTTTTGGGCCCCTCATTAAAAGAAGGACACGGAGGTGCTCGAGAGAAACTCCTCCTTTCTCTTCCTCATTCAATTGTTATTTATCTTGGATGGCCTGTATCAAGACCAATTTCAGTGTGAAAATTCTATGATTTTTTACTGAAATGTTTTATGACCAAGTATTATGGAGCTGAATCAGTAACTTGATTCAAGACATGATCTGGCATCAACTCTTGCATTTCACATAGAACTGTGCACTCCTGTGTCTGTCTGTGTGGCAATCTTTATAAAGACAAATAAAATCATTTTTAACTTTTAAAAATAAACACAAAAAATAAAAAAAACTTCTAGGCCATGTGCTTTAATTTCACATTTTAATGAATCCTCAAAATTAACTTCTACTCATTCCGGCTTCTGAGTTTTGCAATGTTAACCAATAAGTTTAGTTCAGTTTCAATTTAAATTATAGAATATAGAACTACAGTAAAAATAGATGGATGATTAGTATTTCTCAACTATATAATCTGCCTAATTTGCTGCAGGGGAGATTTAATTTAGAAAATTGCATTCAATATCTATTTATAAGGATAGTAAACCGAAGGAACAGTTAGTGAGGCTATGAAGCCTGATCAATAGTCAGGTCTGTTGGAATACGTTGGAATATTTAATATCAGCATTGTAATAATTTAACCACAATTGCATTTAACATAATTTGCATGATCATAAAAATCAAAGATTAACTGGCAAATTAAATAAATCATGTAGAGTTGCAACTGTATGTAAAAACCTTATGACTTTTATGAGTTAAACTATTAATTTCACACAGTAATTTATAAATTAAGACATCTATCTCACAAATCAAATATTTCGTTTTCCAGTAGTAATAAGACATTTTGCATTTAATGGTTTCTTAACATTTTGGGCAACAAATGAAGCTGTCATTTACCTTTCTGGCAACAGTAATTGCTTGAAAGGAAGTCTTTCCAGACAGCTGCTGAAAAGTCTTAATCTTGGATCTCTGCTTTCACCTTAGTGGTCCCTGGTAAAAAGACCATGCAATGTCTGTCAGTCAGTTATTGTTTTCCTATGTCCATCACTCTTCTTTATTGTCACACATTATCTGCACCATTATTCGCAAGTAAATTCTCTTGCTGCTGCTCTGTTCAGCCTATTCTTTTCCATAAGAGCAGCTTCCTTAGCTGTACTCCCACCAGCTACTACATCTGACCAGCAATCTCACACTGCTGTTAGCTTTGACAATCAACTTGCCCCAACTGTCCCTTTGCTCAAGCAAGTATGAAACTCAATCATTGCACCTTCCAAGTAATACTTTTACTTGTCTTAGCCTGCAGGATTTTCTCCCAGCATAGTTTAATATAGTACAATTCAGAATGGAGATAATTTAAGATCCTTAAAGAAAGCTAACAACTATAGTGCTATAAACAGTTTGGAGGTGAAGCTAGAGGAATTCCAGAAACCAGTGAAATCAGCTTCCACTGCCAAACCACATTCATCTACACAGCCTTCAGAAACAGCAACATAGATGCTTTTTATTGACACAAAGAATTTATAGATGAAAAAATAACTCCTGTTAGACTGAAAAGAAAATTTAAGTCTGCCGTGCCATGATGTTTTTGCCAGGTTGCCACTAAACTTGAAAGATGTACTGCTGCCACTTCATTTGAAGATAGGGTTTTTAGTGTGAATGTTATAGGTGGTGGTTTTTCGTTTGTTTTTGTTTGATTGTTTGTTTCTTTTTTTGCATGTGTTTGTGTGTGTGTTTTTCTTTTTTTACGTCTTAAGCAAATTTAGTATGAGACTCATGCTGGGATCAGAATGACAATACACATTAAAAATATGCAAAACGCAAGGCCTAATCAACTATAAACCAGTTGGAGCTTGGACTCTTCTTAAACACAAGATCTTGCAGTCATCAGTGGCAGATTTACAAAGTATTAAAGGAGATGCTACTCTACCCTACAAATTTTACTCTAACTCTGCTCCAGGTCTGCTGAGGTCAGAGGGGCAATTTTTTATGAAGTTGTGTTAAGCAGAAAAGAGCATCCTGCATCCAGCCCTGATGGTCAGATAGGGTCAATACCCTGCCTCTGCAGCTGAAACAGCAGCAGAGACAGATGGTAGCTACTCTTGAAGAGGCCCAGACCACAATGGAGACTGATTACTTTGAGAAATCCCAGAAACATCACAGGAGAGTTTATTAAACTGAACTGTATATGTCCCAAAATGCAAATGTCTCTATGTGAACATCTTTCTAACCATTAATTATATGATGGAAGGAAGAATCCTTTTTTTGTTTGTTTGTTTTGATACAGTTCACCTGATACTTTTACATTTTTAACTCAGGATAAGATGAATTATACTTCATTCTCTGTATTACGTATAAATGAAAGCAAAATATTTAATTCAGATGTAACTATCTATGCTGTAGAAGCTGAAAGTGATGCAAGACGAATCCCAGTCTACTTGTTTTGAGAAAAGCTTGCCGACAGAGTTCAGCCTTTAATCCTCCATATTTGAGAAGACCAGCAATTGACTGTAAACCAATTTTTATTCTTCTTACAAAATATAAAAGTTTATAACTACATACAGCATTAGCTGTGGCAGAGTAATTTGATTTATAATTTAGGTGGATAGAATTTTACATTAGGGATCCATTGTGCTACCTTTATAAATAAATAAAATACTTATGGGTTATTTTTTACTGTGACATTTCAGGATTTATTCAGAGGTTTATTCCACTTCCATAACTTTTTTACTTCTTTCTCCTCTAGTTTTGTCCCAAAATCAGGGAGAGCTATTTTCTGGCTTTAGTAAAAAGAATTACATCATGTGATTCTGATTCTGTGATTCTGTGATTTTTTTCAGAATGAAAGTTGTTGTTTCAGGATGACTTTAATTTCAAAAAAATCTTTAAAAAAAAAAAAGGAATTTGAAAATATTTCACATAGTCCCAAAGTGAGACCAAACACTTCAGGCTATCTGAAACACTTGAAGATGCTTCTTAAAATCTTCCTCCTCACCAAACAGTGAGGAACTTGTTTTATCAAAGAATTTTGAAAGACATTTATTTTTTCTCCCATCCTGCTTTCTATGCCTCTGTCTCACACACTCACATGCACTCGCACTCATGCACCCGCATGCACACACACACACACATACTTCTAATAACAGATCTATCTCATAGACAGTCTCCCAAGAGCAAACTGTCTGCCCTTCATCCACAGCCAGTTTGAGAGCTCTTTGATCTGATTTGTTTCTTAATTAATTAATGCAGAGGAAGGACTGCCACACCATATACTCCAGCCCAGAGATTTGCTAAAAGCTAACCAGAGTCCTCTTTATTACCTGTAAATGAAAACAAAGAAAGCAAATACATAAGGAGGCAAAGGAATAAACCTGATAGTCTGCACCCACTTAGGAATACATAACTGTAGGCCAAAGAACAAAACAAAACAAGCTGGTATCTGGCACTTTGGATTTGGCAGAACATGCTGTCAGCCATTAGGGGTTTCTCAAAGTCAAACTTTCTCAAAGTCAAACAAAGTCAAGCAAAAAAAAAGAAAAATCTGTGGGTTAATGTCTGTATTTTGTAATGTTTATAAGCACTTGATTGATGACACAGGATCCTAGCAGTATCATGCATATAACATTGATAATATTATCTACTTCCTATTTTATATTGTTTCCAGTAGAGATGTGTGAATGTATTTGCTCTCATGCTGTTAGGTTAAAATGCCATGCTGTTTTTCACGGTAACTCACTAAAAGCACTACCAGCATTGAGTGAGTCAAATTTTGCTCAGTGTGTGGCACTGAGTAAAGAATGACTGAAAAGCAAGATGAAGCTGCTAGACTAATGGTTAATGTACTTGGTGGAAAAGCAGTATAAAACTACTTCCCCCTGCAGAGAAGTATAAAACTATTTCCCCAAAACCTCATCTAACTAAAAAAAAAATCCCTAAAACCTCATTTCTGACAGACTTGCCTTTTCTTAGAGGAACTGGATATATATTTATTTATTTATTTATTTATTTATTATATCCTCTCTCTGTTTTCCTACTATTGAAAACAACAACAACAACAACAACAACAAACCAAAGAACAGAGAAACAAAAAAAAAACAAAACCATATTATTTATTTATCCAACCTGTTAAGTCTCTGCAGTGTTTCCAGGAAGACATCATCATATCTTTTCTTCTAGAAAAGCTTGATGTGGGGAAAGGAAAACATACAGTTAAATTCTGAAGACAGTGAAGTGTTTGAGAAGTTTCCTGTGGGGAATATTTCCTCTGGAACACCAGTATGGCCAAAAGCATGCTGGTGCCATGCCACGGAGGCAAGCTGTCAGCTGAAATCATCACAGTCACAAACGTCATCTCAGGTAGTTCAGCAAATTGCCTGTAAATATAACTTCTCTGTCCTACAATTTCAATCAGATTTCCAGTATTTCTTTTCACTTGTGTAATGGGTTTTCTTAATTTCTATCCTGAAGCAACTATTTTTTACTTTGATTGTGCCTGTTCAGTTCCCACATTCACTGAGGTTTCATTAGAGAGTGTTCAGATTTGGAGATTTTTGGAATGGGACACTTTTTCCTCTGAGAAAGGAAAGAATATCTGTGCATATTTATTCCTTTTTTTTTTTTAATTTGTGTGTCTGTGTGTGTGTTTTGTTTTGTTTTGTTCTAAATCTTAAGACTTTTTAAGACTAACTACAGTCTTAATAAAACTACAGATATGAGGAAAAAAAACACTGACAAGGGCTTCTTCCTGGTTACATTTCAAATTCCACTCCAGCTCTCCTTTTATTTACGTTTTCTAACTGTCCAGCTTCACCTCCTAAATTTTGCTTGTGTCACAAGCCAATAGAAAGCACTAATTCTAAATTCTGTAAACCTGCATTCCAAGCATTGTATGAAGATATATTGTAAATCACAATTTTGAATGATTATTTTGAGGTTTATGTGCAATGGATGGAATTCTACATTTTCCCTGTGTTTTTAAGAAATGGACGTGTCATCAGGAATGCACCAGCCTGGTTAAGCATTCGATTGGTGTCACAAATGTTAGTGCTCCACTTGTTTATTTTCATGACTTCCACATGCTCTACCTTGAGTCCTGCTGCTACTCTATTTAACTTGACATGTTTCTGCTTATGCTAAGCAGGCTGGATCTTATTGCATCCATTTAGGAGCAGATGTTCCCTTCTATACCCTGCACTCCTGCATGTCACCTTTTTTCACAGCTCTCTGCTAACTGCCTGCAGGTAGTGCACTCTCACTTTTATGTCACCCTCTCCACAACAGCTCCTGGAAAGAGAGAGAAAGAAAGATGAGTTTTTAATGTTGTTATGAAACCATATGCACCCTGCTGCCACCATATCAGCGACTGTGTTTTCTCCCAGAGTGTTTAATACACCTCTTTTGACACCAAAGAAAATGAATTGTGAAGGATACTGCAGTTAGAAAAGTGTTGATTTTTGCCTGGGGAAAAGAAAATCAGAAAAGGTTATAAAGTTTACTGTTCAATATTAGCTTAATAACAATACATATTTTAGCAATGTACAACATGTTACTTTTAATGCATAGATACAGTTCCATGCCTGTCTCTTTTTCTAGTCTAGCCTGCAGCTCTCACTGGCTGTGAAAGTTAAGATTTATAGGGATAATATTTGCTATCTGACAATGAGTTTCGAAGCTAACAGCTTTGTGGTGTTTTCCCTATCTTGTTGCATATGTTTTTTCACTTGCAACACCCATTAAGCTTTAATAGGAGAATTGTGCACATCATGAACATGAAAATGAGAATATAATTACCCCTCTGTTCTCAGATCACCAAAATCAATCTTGTTTTGTTACAAAGTCTCAGTCTGACTATAGTTGAAACTATTTTCTCAGAAATCCTCGGAAAACCTTGTAAGTGCAATGAATACCTGTGCTACAAATCAGAATATTTCTTCTTATGTCTGAATTTCAAAATCTATTTATCCTCTTCTCATAATATATTATCCAAAACTGAAGTGCACAAAATATCTAAATATGATGCTATTTGTCTGAAATGATTTCAAAGGAAATGCAAAAATAGTACTAGGAAAATTGCTAAGCAGTCTTAGACCACCTGCTAGATTGCTATACTTTTTATAAAAGATAAGGAGTTGTCTTTTCTTTAAGTAACTTTTTAAATTATGCATTTAACTGATATGGAATTCAGTCTTCAGAAAAAAAAAAAAAAAAAAGGATTCTGGTAACAGACACATTTAACTTGGAAATATGATTGCATAACACCCTTACATTACAATGGCAGTGAACTAGTGCTGAGAAAATGGGAAGAGACAATCTGAACCATAAGGCAGCCTAGGTGAGATTGGTGGGGCAATTCCAAGTAACTTGTCTGAACTTGGCTTTAAGTCAATAGTAAGAACATTAAATCAAATAGGTGAAAAGCAGAACCAGTGGACCTGGAACCAGAGAGGCTCTCTGAACCATAGGTTTGACTAAGTGTGACTAAGGACTCCACACTTAACCTCCTTGCCGAACAAGCCAAGTCACTGAAGCTCAGGCAATTCCAGAGCAAAACTCTCAGCTGACAATATGGTGAACAAAGCTTCATCACCCAAGCAATAGCTGCAATTCATTTTGCTAATAAGTCTTCTTTTCTTGAATTGAATTTGTCCCAGATAAAATCTACTCAAAAGCATTGCTCAGGTAAGCAGGACCTTGACCACAGATGCCCAGCTCTAACTGATTAGATGGTTCTGGTATGGGCTCAGAAAAATACGATGGGATGCCTGACCAAGAGCACTGCTAAATGGGATATGGACAAATCTCTCCTGCTATGGTGGTTTAGGTATGTGCAGAAAAGAAACAAACACAGGTGAGCTATTAACAGCTTGATATCTTTGTGTTTAGGTTAGGAGGCTTGAAGGTGATGGTAACACAGGTCACAAATTGTAATTGCTTTTAGACATGGGGAAAATGACAGAGATTAATTAACCTGGGAATATGTACCTAGCAGGACCATTAGCAGCTTATTGTGACATTCTGTTTTTAAAAAGCACTAAAGAATGAAAACAGCTACCCCCCACGGGACATTTCACACCTGGGTGTTTGGCACCTTGTATCAGCCTGGAATTAAGCTGACAGCTAAACAGCCAGGACTCAAGCATGTGGAGGGTTGGTATAAGTGTCCTCTTTCTCCAGGTCCATGGTGCAGGTCTGGGACCCAGGTTGGTGTGTTTATGTGTGTAGTGTGCCTGTGTCAAGAAGCAGAAATCTTGGAAGAGGAATCTGAGGAAGAGAAATCATTATTCCACCTTCTTTGTCAATAAACTTCAGATTTCATGCTGCTAAGTGGTATGGTCCTCTTGCGGTTACGGTAGCCTGAATTCCCCCGTGACAATTACTGCAATAAATATTTAGTTCATTCACAGGCATCAGCTGTTTATCTTGGTGGTTAATTTCAAAGTCTCACATCAAATTTCCTGAAAACTAGGATTTCCCATGCACCAAGTAATATTTATTTTGGCTGAATTTCAAAACAAAATTCATCATGAAAATCTCACCATTATGGCAGAGTTTTATTTCTAAATGAGATAAATATCTGATTCCTTCCCTCCTGCCTTCTTCAAAACCATCTGTAAATTCTTTACTTTTGGCTAGTTGAAAGGAGAGAGAAAAGTGCATAAAATGTTTCATTAGTTTCTCCACAAGTGTTCAACTTCAAAGAGAATTCTTAATCACCATTTGCTCTTCATGCAAAATACAGTCTCAGAGAAAAATTTGAACTCAGAAAAAGCTTTTTAAAGAAGATTTTAAGAATATATTTCATAAATAGTAGATCTTCATATGGTCTTTGCAAACACATACATTTAAAACTAAATATCTCATGAAAGAAAGTCGTAAAACATGATTAATCTGAGAATTTTTGGTACTGATATTCTGCAATGATAATTTATTCATTGTAAATAGCGATTGTATATATCACTAGATATATAGATAGATATATCTATGTCTAGATATCTTTATCTGGATTGGTCTCCTGAGTACATATAATTTAAGAAAAAAAAAAAAAAAAAGTGAGAGATGATAGATTAGATTCTCAGGTGATCTTTCCAAACATAGAAACATAGAAACACAGAATATCCTGAGTTGGGAGGGACCCACAAGGATCATTGAGTCCAACTCCTGGTTCCACACAGCACCACCCAAAAACCAGACCCTATGTCTGAGAATATTGTCCAAACTCTTCTTGAACTCCAGCAGGCTTGAACTCCAGCTTCCCGTTTGCCTGGGGAGCCTGTTCCAGTGAATTGTACCTCTATTGACTTCAAATGACCCTTTTCATAAGAACTAGTGAAAGAATTTAGCCACTAAATGAAAACCTATGTTAAAGAGTTTACATTTGATCTATTAGGAATATTCTATTCAAACGATTGAACAACTCAGTTTTCATCATATTCGTTATCAATGCTCCTTTTTTATATTAAATTACTGTAATTGATTGCCTTTTGTTATTAGAGATGTTTATGAACAAGTTTCAAAGTTGTAATACAGTTGGTCTGAATTTTTAATCTGTTTGATTACCTGTTGCTTGTTATTGATGGTGTGCTGGTCTCCAAACAAGCCATTACATCTTGGGTCTCTTAATATAGAAGGATTTTGAAGTATAGAGGAAATACATTTAACTATTTCTTTCACCATAAGCTCTCCAAAGCTATTTGACAAGTGTCACTAAGTCTTTGACAGGGTGAATGCCCTCACACCTAAGTGACTGGAATTTTCAGTTCTGGTCTTTCCTTGCCTAGAACCCCTGGAACGTGCAATTATTCTAAGGAGCAACATACCAAAAGGCAACAATTTGTGGTCTCTGCTGTAATCTTTAGAAGACTATATCTGTTCTTTGAGAAACCTTGTAAAAGCTTTCCAAACATTGACCAAAGAAAAGTTGTTTCATTTTCACTAAAATAATATTTGACATACTGACATTTTAAACACAGAACAAGTTAAACAAATTTTCTTTGGCAAAATTTACTAAAATTTTACAGTCTCCTCAAGTATAAACACAAATTTGTAATAAGCATGTTTGGAAAAAGGATACACAGAATTCTCTGTGTATATTTCAAAGTCTCTAATTAGAAGAGCTTTTTAATTCACATTCTCTTTTGTAAACAATGTTAAAACTATGAAGCATTTCTGACACCAAATGAATCAAATATTCATCAAAAATGATGCATTTCTTTTCTTTCAGTATTTTAATAACTTATAATAAGTAAAAATATTCTATGATGTACATGGAATACATGGTGTTTTCTGTATATTATGTGTATTATGTGTATTACCATAAGAACAGAAAAGAGGTTTTTATTAATGGATGTCCACTGTGCATTCTCATTGCATAACTTCAATGCCTAACTGAAAGGTGAATAATGTCAGTTTTCTTTCCAATTTTGCAACTTAATAATAATAATAATAATAATAGAAAAAGGAAAGAAGCTTGTAAGTAAATCTAGCTATCTTAAAATTTAGATTAAATATTTTTGTTAATCAAAAGTTTGGGGGATAGAGGCTGATATATATTTTTTTTCTAAATGAGGAAAATTTGTCATCATGAAAACAGTGGCAGTGCAATATCACCAGTATTGGTAATATTAACTTTTTGCTTATATTATGAAGCATGAGGAATTTAACTTGTAAATATTAGTTCAGAAGAAAAGAGATGCCTAAGTACTCTGGGCCCTATGCCAGTATTTCCCCCATTGCATTCTGAATCATGCTAGAACATTACACTATTGTGAAGACAACCTGCATGCTTGAGCACTGCTTTGTATTGAGCACCTGCTGACAGAACTGTGCCTTGAAGGCTGGGATACCTCATTAGGATCATCACCAGAAATGTACATGTAGGAGTCTTCCTATAAGAGCAAATATTTAAAGACACAAAAGCATACATAGCCAGTTTGCAGACTGTAGCTGAAAAAACTGTTAGGGAAAGGAAGAAGAAATAATAAAATATATTACACATATAAAATCTATATTAGAAGAACGTTATTAAGGCAAAAAAACAGGAACAAAAAAAAAATAATAATACCAGCATGACTGCCACTTGTGCAATGCCACTAATTCATTTCTTTTCACATATTCACTAGGATTAGAGATAAATGTCTTTTTAAATTAATTATCTATTTCTGAAAAAGTAATTTTGAGACTAAAAATATGCATGCACTGATATCAAACTCCGTGAAGGATTTTCAAAGCAAAAAGTGAAAAAAATCAATTATTGAACTAGTTCATCTGGACTTTCCTTAGCTGAAACATTTTGGGACACTAAGTTCAAAAGGATCCATACCCAGAATTAGCGAAGAGAGATGATACCCTTCAGCTTTTTATGTCCCTATTTGTATTTGGTGCTCAAGATATACATCAACATGATGGGAGAAAAATTCAAATACCTGCCTTACATATTGCCATCAGTGAAAAGACAGAGTTTCATTCCAAAATTGTTTATTGATAAAAAAAAAAAAAAAAGATGAGGTCATTGTCTGGTAACTTTAGAAGATCTAATCTTCTAAAGAGCTAATCTCACATACTTTCCAACAAATGCAAGATGACAGTATAATATCTATAAAGAGAGAGGTTGTGACATGGGTGGGATCGGTCATCCTTGTCAAAGAGCCATGCTAATACAATAGTGGTAATATTCTATTTAGAAATTTACCCATAGATACTACCACAAGACAGTAGACTAAAGTCTAAAGAGATTAGAGTTCCCCACTCATTGTCATCATGTGATGAACTCATTAGTTTCAAACTGTGATGGCTGGAGAAAAATGAATCTTAGTAATTACAGTCACGATAAATGTGAAGTGTCTATCTAAGTTAACTCATAGGTACATTAGTCACCTTTCAAGCACAGACTTTCAAGTCACTTTCAAGTGCAGACTTTGTTCTTAGTGTTTCCTAATGGCTGGCTGGAGGTCTTCAGAGGCTCATGACTTTCTCTCTTTTTATTTAAATTAAAATCAAAACTATACATATATATATATCCCAACGATATATAGAATAACTTGTAGAAGAAAAAGCAGGCAGTAGAAAACCAGTGCACGCAATAACAGGGTAATTAATGTAAGGGGATGAACAGTTGTAATCTCAGATAGTCAAACCAGCTACACTTATATCAGTATAGAAAGTATAAACAAAAATGAGAAAGTTTCAAGAAATAGTTAATCTAAAGGAATACATATATATATTCACTATATATATATATATATAAATTGCACATAAAATGAATTTCAGTACCTAATCACAATATAAAGTACATTGAATCTTCTAAGAATGGATGACCTACTAAAATTTTGTATGCCAAGTTTAATTTTAGCTAATCATGCAGAAAAAATTGTCCAGGCCTCTTTGCTTCCAAAATTGAACTTGTAGATTTGCACAATGCATACTAATCATTACATTACCTTTAACAGAAATGCCTCCTGCCATTCACCAATGGTCTACTTGTAATGCAAATTCCTAACTAACAATACCCCAGATTCTTCTGTTAGGTCTATCTGTGATTTATTTCAACCGTATATTCTTTTAAAGAGAAATACTGCAGAACACTAACTTAAAACCACTGACTTGTCACTTTATACAATATGCAAAGGTTTTATTCCAAGTCAACAATAGATTTATTAAGGAAAAGTCATACAAGAGAAAAAGCCACAGTAATCTTGAATTCTGAAAGCAGGTCAGTATTCTGGAATCTGAACAGTAGCTTCACATTGAACTTCAGGCACTCAAATCTGAAAATATTTTCCTTTATCCATTATGTCCTAGCCTGAGCAGAGACTATATATATATATATATATAATTATATTTAAAATAGATTTATAAATGCATATAAATAATAAATTAATGCATTTAAATAAATTTAAATTATGTTGAATAGGGTTATATCACTTGCCTATATCCTTCGTTTACTTATGCATCCCTAGTTTTTGTTTTACCTTTTTATCAGCTGTGCATTTACTTATACTGTAAGATCTTCAGAAGAGAAGTGCCTTCACTAACTGATAGGGCTCTACTTAACGTAGTGGCACTTGGCCTTCAGACTTCATCATGATGCAAATAATATATATTTTTGCAAAGGTTGCTGGCAAAATAAAAGAATCTATTGAAAATACAATTTCATATGTTTTTCATTAAACATTTCAGATTTTCTGAAATTTCAACAAACTTTTCAAGAGGGTCTTAATCAACATATGTTGTGTTCACCATTCATGTAGAATAACCACACTGGGCTTCTTGACCACACTCTCTTACAAAGCTAGAAGTGGTTTTGTGCTATTGTTTGAAATGAGGTGATAAGATGTGTATCTGAATTTCTTGCCATATTGTTCTCTGATCCTAAGTATCTCTCACTTCATTATTAGGTGCCGTGTTACTTACTCGCAGCTGTGGCCTGATCTAACCACACTTGAACAATTTCTAGCGTGTCCTACAGCTGTGATCAAATAAGAGATTTGTATGTTGCATGCTTTTCAGAAGTTAAAATATCTTTTAAGTATTCATTGCTCTTCCTATTTAGTGACATAGTTAGTAGCAATTCCTCTCCTAAGATTTAATTTACATTTCCTGAAGAGCTAAGACAGTATTTGTTGTGCCTTACTAGAAGTAATTGGTCCAGAGTTTGGCAATTTGCACTTCCAAGAGCTGAATACCAAATGTCAGTGTTGATTACAAGATATTTTACATTTTCTAATTGTGGAAGCCTGCTTGTAAATGTAGATACGCACACTCACGAGAAATTTTAGCTCATGATTCTTCCACATATGTTGTGTGTGAAACATTTCAACCTATGCTATCATCTTTCAGTCAGCTGTGCATAGCATATTCAGTTCCTTAATACAATCAACAGGAGAGTATGTGTGTTTCTGTGTACACTGAACTAACATTCCAACCTCTAGCATGATAACAGGGGTAGATTTAATGCTACCTGAGTGACTGTTCCATTAGCCTCACATGAAAGTTGTCTGTTCACTCTAGTTTTATCCCCACTCTACCAGCTGGAGATAAAAAGAAGGCCAAGGTACATAGGTGTTACCAAATATAACTGCACGTGCCTTGTGGTTGGACAGAGATGCCAGCTGGCTACCCTGAGCCAAACACCTCTGTTCTGACCTTTGGTAATATTTCAAGGTGTTCCCATTGTTTTCCATCAGCCAGGTTTAGGTGGTGCCCCTCTCAGTAGCTAGATTTCTGATCTCTTTGAATGTCACTTCCTCCCATGCCACAGACCTTGGATTTGGAATGTCACTATAGGAGCAAGCCATCTCCAAGTCAAGCACTGCTGTCAGATAGGTACCTGAAGTTCTTCTTGGATTAAACTCCTCATTTGTGACTGAATATATTATAATCCCTATCCTCCACTGGTCTCTGTCAAGAAGACTCTAGTAATCCTAGAAATATTATTACTGTACATTGCTAAATACACTCTCATTTTCCAAAGCCTTCATCAACATAAGGTCTCAGCTAGTCTCTGAAACTGTCAAATATTTGAATTGTATGAATGCTAAAAATCTAGATTTCCAAGAAGTCATGAATTTCTAAGTACCTAATTTCTACTTTAAGTGTTTCTTCTTATCAACCATTGAAATCATGCCAAAAGGAGATAAAACAGATGATTAAAGAGATGCAATTTTAGATTACATTATTTGTTTCACAGTATTCTAAAATACAGTACAATACTTTTAATACTATGTTTTTTATCAGCAGATGGACTTTGATCTTAATGCAACTGAAAAACAGTTCCATTTAAAAACTTATAGGTTTAGTACACCATCTATTTTTCTGGGTTATTTTAAATTGCTTGATAATTTTTTCTTAATAGAGTATCCATTAAGGTAAAATGGTAATTTTAAAAGTAAAATAGCAATTTTACTGAAATATATCCTATTAAATAATCCATTTGCATTTGAATATAGAACTATATTTAACAACAGAAACAATTTACAAGTGGCCATTCAGGCATTTTAAAAATACATTACTGTAGTTTCCCCTAATGACGCTGTACATATCAAAAGGAATGATCAGAAAGCATTCAGAAATTCTATTAGAAATACTTTCAATAGCTGGAACATAAGAGCATACATGCAGCCTATATATCTTCAGTGAAAGTGCTATCAGTTATTTTGCATTCAGAGCTGTTAGTTCAAAAATCAGCTAAAATAAAGAAAATTATATTAAAATGAACTAACGATACTTTAAACTTTTCTCCTTTCCCTTTGCCTCTCAGTTCAATAACTTCTATCTCAACAAATGATTTCTGCAATATTGCTTTAAATTGAATCTAATAATAGGGGTGTCTAGGCAGCATCTATTTTGCTGTCTGAATTCTTTTTTCCTATCTGTTTCAAAAAACTGACTTTTAATTTAAAGTCCAACATTGTATGAATTTATTTCTCCGCTGATACAAACTTTAGCACAACAGGAGCAGAAGTAGATCAAAGCAATTGGTGCTGAGAACTCTACATCTATAATAAATGTAATTTGGGGTTTTACTTCAAGCTAGTCAGTTCCCTGAACCTGGCACCCCACCACATGATTTGAATCTGCTGGAAGGAGTAACAGTTGCATTGAACCATCATTTTCCCATTAGAGGCCAGAGTGCATTTGGTGAGCACCTGAAGCACAGTTTCCAATGTCATTTTGCCTGAACAGAATCTCATTTATGTGTACCAAACCACTGTTAGGGGCAATCGAGGGATTTGTCTCAGTATTGTATTTCTGCCCCAAACTAAAATGCTAATGTAGATAGAGCACTAATGCTCTGATTTTTATTACTTTGATTTGGCAGTTCTGCTGGGCTTACCTCTCCCTGCGTTCTCTGGATGCTACTCTGTGATCCAGGCATTCCTCCTTTATCTGCATCTCTGAGGCAATGAATCTTTTATTGTGTTTTGCAAAATGGAGGAAGTTCAAAAAGAGGTCAACCAAGAACAGCTGGTGGCTAAAGAAACTTAAGAGTGAAATATATCTCCTTAAGCAAAAGAAGGCACTGAACCCACGCCTTCCTCCTCTACAAACTGGTCAGCACATCCTACTCAAATACCATTTGCAGGAGCAGACTTTTTTTTTTTTTTAAACAAAGATATGCCCTATCCCTCACTATTTTTAAGAGGAATTCTAGTGACCAGACTCTGAGCGCAGTGGCTTGGATTGGTACTTCCCAGGTGCCAGTGCCTGCCTCTCCCCATTTGCTGCAGGGTTAGCCACCTAACATATAGCCATGCTAATTTATCCTAAAGACAAATAAATGTATCCTGTGCTAAGTCATAAAATATTACAGGTTATAAACAGAAAAACTTACACTTTAAGAAAAATATATTTCATGCATACAAGGAATATTTCAAGTCTACAGGAGGTGAAGACCAAAACTTTATTTAATATTAATGACTTCCTTATTTTCAGGAGTAAAAACACAGAAAGTCACTACAGTAACACAGGAAAGAAATGAAAGAAAGAAAGAAAGAAAGAAAGAAAAGAAAGAAAGAAAGAAAGAAAGAAAGAAAGAAAGAAAGAAAGAAAGAAAGAAAGAAAGAAAGAAAAAGAAAGAAAGAAAGAAAGAAAGAAGAAAGAAAGAAAGAAAGAAAGAAAGAAAGAAAGAAAGAAAGAAAGAAAGAAAGAAAGAAAGAAAGAAAGAAAGAAAGAAAGAAAGAAAAAGAAAGAAAGAAAGAAAGAAAGAAAGAAAGAAAGAAAGAAAGAAAGAAAGAAAGAAAGAAAGAGAGAAAGAAAGAAAAAGAAAGAAAGAAAGAAAGAAAGAAAGAAAGAAAGAAAGAAAGAAAGAAAGAGAGAAAGAAGGAAGGAGGGAGGGAGAAAAAGAAAGGGAAAAAAATGGAAGAAGGGAGGAAAGGAGGAAGGGAGGCTAAAAGAAAAAGAATAGCTGTGAAAAATGAATGGAACTTTAGTCCATTTGAAGTCACATTTTCTAACATGCAGAAAATATGTTTTCTCTTATCTGGTCCTAGAACTCTGCAATACTTTTGCTTTAATAATAGTTGTCACAGATTAGCTTTAGCTATCTTCTGCTGCATAAATCAAAGGAAAACCAGGTCAAGCTATACTAACAAGCATATAATTGTCATTGTTATCTATAAAATAAACACACCTCTGTTTGTGACTTTACTTCAAGGAAGCTGCCAGGTTGGATCAGATTATTAGTCTGTTTTACTCAGTACACTGTCTCCCTGAGTTTAGCACCAGATCATTTGGAAAGGACTAAGAAATTCCAGCACTGACAAATACAGAGTACATTGCTGATAAGATGTATTTCGTCATACCTTCTAGCATTTAACGACCAGTTTGTGCCTCAGAACATAAGCTTTAAATATCATACATATTAGGCAGCATAAAAATATTTTTTTTCTAGCTGTGGATTATAATGTGAAATGATTTGCCCAAGGAAACCTCAATATTCTGAAATGTGAATTTGGCCTGAAGCTGAGATGAAGCACTGCATACTGTTTTCCTTGCAAATTTCAGTTTAGAAACCTTACATTCTGAGCTATAATTGATGTTAATCTGTTTCCTAAGTAACAGTAACATTTTATGGAACATCCAGAAACTGATACTTTTTCATCTTGGTTTCTTATATTCTCAAACTGATTCCTGCAGTCTTGAAAACACAGTCTTTGGGGTATCATAGAGAAATATACTGAATGTCCAAGCTGGGTATGAATATTCAAAGTTCCAGCCAAAGAGACCACCACAGAAATGTGAACAGTTCTTTGTGTTAGAGTATTATATCATTAAGTCATCACCAGCTTGACTTAAAAAAAAAAAAAAAAATAGGTAACACATTTAGAAAGGTTTGTAAACATAAGAAAAGGAAGAAAGACACACTTAATCTACGTGGTTATTCATTAGTTTATGTCACTTCTACAGGCAATACCAGCTTAAACACTCCCAGTCTGTCTCATTGTAGCCTGGTCCCTTTTCCAACACTCATGCAATTTCTGTTGTCCTCCTCCTCCCAGGGTTCCAGCTCAGAACCTGGTCCCAAGTTAAATTGAACTGGGAAGCTGATACGGCTGGAAAAAAAAAAAAAAAAAAAAAAAAAAAAAAGCTTTAAAAGATAGGTTACTTTTTTCTTAGCTCAACCAGATCCTTAGCTCCTTAGCATGAAATTTTCCCAAACACAGAATATTAGATCTTCTCAAATTTGCAAGCAAACTTATTACATGGGGGATATACTCCTAGTTAATTTCAAACTATGGTTTTATGCCAAATAAAAACAACAAATAATTTTGCTGTGTCTGCATCCAAGGCGAATGTTTTTAGGTTTATCAAAGTACAGGACTTTAAAGGAGTTATAATTTAAGTACTCTGTGCTATCAATTTTGCATTATGTCCAGACTTCCAATCCAAATTCATTCACTTAGGTCAAACCACAGCAAACCAGAGTATTCTATGAGCAAAAAGTGTTTGTAAGATCAATTTTCTTAGAAACTACAGGCTTCTTCTTGAAGGGGAAGGGTGCTTTCCTTCTCCAAGCCCATTCCCTCCTTGCCTAATAAAAGAATTGTGATACCTTACTGTTGTGGTTTAACTCGGCTGGCAGCTAAACACCACACAGCCGTTTGCTCACCCTCCCCCCTCCCTCTCTGGGATGGGGGAGAGAAACGGGAAAGTGAAGCCTGTGAGTTGAGATAAAGACAGTTTATTAAGACAGGAAAATAATAATAACAATAATAATAATGATAATAGTATAAATAATAATAATGTGTACGAAACGAGTGATGCACAATGCAATTGCTCACCACCCGTTGACCGATGCCCAGCCTATCCCCGAGCAGCCGGTCCCCCACCCCGGCTAGCCACCCCTATATATTGTTTAGCATGACGTCAGATGGTATGGAATACCCCTTTGGCCAGTTTGGGTCAGCTGTCCTGGTTCTGTCCCCTCCCAGCTCCTGCTGCACCCCTAGCCTGCTCGCTGGCAGGACAGAGCGAGAAGCTGAAAAGTCCTTGGCTTGGTGTAAGCACTGCTCTGCAACAATTAAAACATCAGCATGTTATCAGCACTCTTCTCATCCTAATCCAAAACGTAGCACCCTACCAGCTACTAGGAGGAAAATTAACTGTGTCCTAACTGAAACCAGGACGCTTACTAGCTGTTTAAGCTTTGCTACCAACTCTGAGATCTCAGTATTCTCACCAAAACAACGGGGGCTATGATCCAAGAATCAAAACAGACCACTGAAAAGACTGGCAAAATCTCCCTTCAAAAGCATCAAACAGGCAAGTGAATGTCAACTTAACCTGAAAGAAGTGGAGGATTTTTTGTGGCCCCATGGCCGGACAGGGCAGGGCCATGTGGAGCTGGAGCCCAGATCTGCTAGGGCCTCAATGGGGCAGGGGCTGATGGCTCTGGGGGTGATATGGGGGCCTGGGCCTGGACAGGCTGTGGAGCCCCGGCGGTCAGCAAGGACAGGGATGTCCTCAGGTTTCTTAGGGCCCTGACAGGGCACATCAGAGGTGTGGGAGTCCCAGTACAGAAAATACTTTGCACCTTGTGTCCAAACAAGGATTATCTGCCTAGTCCCACTGCAAGAATATTTAGTATTAATACTGTTCAGAAAATTCAGACAAAATCTTTTCTTTCTGGGATTTTTTACTGCCTCAGAATGCAAATGTTTCACTAAAATAGTTCAATTGTTATGAAATCCCACTGGAAATCTGCCACCAGACAAGCTTTGAAACTTTCTTGGTGTCCTGCCAGCTCATCTCTATGGCTCCTCAATAAAGCACCTGCTGGGTACCACGACCATGAACTCTGGATCTTCCAGGGGCCATGGGACAGACAGACAGGTGGACGTTCCTCACGCCAAAACTCCATTCTATCTCTCACCAAATGTGGATATTCCTGGATTTTGATCCAAGTCAGTGTGAGAACAGTTTTCTAAACATCAAAATAAGCCACAAAAAGGAAGAATGTTTTTTCCCTTTCAACTCTACTCCAATGTATTCAATAAATTAAAGAATGAAGGATTCTAGTAGAAGAAACATTCCTTTTTATCAGAGACTTAGAAAGAAATGAACAGTTGTGTATTCTGGATTGCTGGAGTTGCATTAATATGCAATTCCTTATTATCTGGACATTTGTTTAGACAAAATCATATTTATTGTTCAGATGAAGAGCTGTATAAATTTTCAGATAAATGACAATTGATCCAATATCTCTGGATTACTGTAAATATCTGGTAGGATGTCATGTAAGAAATTTTACTCATACAGTGGAAGAGGGTAGAGTTTAATAAAATCCTGCTAGATGGGGAGGAAACTGACTTAGGGGGCAGACAAAATGGGTAGCTTTAAATATAAATTCTGACTAGGCACTGTTTACCAGCAGAGTTCCTGAGTGAGGTTTGAGGCCACTTACAAATTTCTACTAAATGCCCTGGCACAGGGAATGGAAGTCTTCTGATGACATTTGCTGGTGAAGAAAAGCTGAGTTTCAGTATTACAGAGATCAGAAGATTCAAAATAAGGGAAACACCGCTCTTCTTTGAGTCCCTGTTTTCTACAAATGGTATTTGAGAGAACAGGATACAAGGTCATGCAATGAATACTAAGAACTTCTGCTTTGACTTGGAATTCATCAGCTTGAAGTAAGAAAATGGTATTCTGAGGCATTAGGTGATCATGGGATAACTATGATCCAATAGTGTAGTGTAATGATAAAAACTGAGTCCAGAATGTATTGGTTGATATAGTGCTGTGGAGACAGAGAATTCTTAATGTCATCATACAAAGCTCATATAGCATGGTAAGTGCAATCCCTAACACCTATACTCGGAAAATATGACAGCATACTAGAAAAAAATAGAGTAAGCAGAACAAATGAATGGAGATACTATTGCACCAAGAGCAAATAATTTAGCTCCTTATCCTGTTGAAAAAAAGTGTAGGAGAGTCAGTATTGCTGTCTATATATACAGCAGGAGGTAATCACTGCAGAGAGAAAACAACTATTTAACTAAAGAAAAATATCAGATCAAAAGTGAGGGACAGTCAGGTAGCTACGTAACCAGAGAATATTTAAAACTACTCAAAGAAAAAGTACTAAACATCAATGTCAAGCAGAATGGCAAAAGTAGTAGCAGATTTTTTTTTTATTTTGTTTTGTTCTCCCATTTAATTTTTAATATTTTAATGTCAAGAAGTTTTTTGAAAAATTTAGAAAATGGTACTTTAGGTTTTACTGCAGAAGCAGAAACTGTACTGAACACCAGAAAGTCACTTCCAGTTCAATTTAGGGTGACATTCAATTATATTTAAGGTCCCAATCTAACTGATGGGTAAAGAAAAAAAAGTAGACTACATGGAATTTTTGTCATCTTTACCAAAAGCAAGAATGACATGTCACTCATAAATAAGCAGCCAGATTGCATTTAATTTACATAGAGTGGATCAAACTGCAGTAGCTTTACCTTTTCTATAAGAATAACAAGGGAAATAATACAGTTTTCTGGACACTAATCCCACACTTACACACATACACAGAAATAATCACAGAATCATAGAATCATTAAGGTTGGAAAAGACCTCCAAGATCATCTGGTTCAACCATCACCCTACCACCAATGTCACCCACTAAACCATGTCCCTAAGCACTAGGTCCAACCTTTCCTCAAACACCCCCAGGGACGGTGACTCCATTACCCACCTCGGCAACCCATTCCAATGCCTGACTACTCTTTCTGAGAAGAAATGTCACCTAATCTCTAACCTATACCTCCCCTGGCACACCTTGAGGCCATTCCTTTTAGTCTTATCGCTGGTTATCTGTGAGAAGAGGCTGACCCCCAGCTCCCCACACCTTCCTTTCAGGTAGTTGTAGAGACCAATAAGGTCTCCCCTGAGCTTCCTCTTCTCCAGACTAAACAACTCCAGTTCCCTAAGATGCTCCTCATAAGACCTATGTTCCAGGCTTTTCACCATCTTCGTAGCCCTCCTCTGGACACGTTCCAGGGCATCGATGTCCTTGTAATGAGAGGCCCAAAACTGAACACAGCACTCAAGGTGTAGCCTCACCAGAGCAGAATACAAGGGGGCGATCACCTCCCTGGTCCTGCTGGCTGCACTATTCCTGATACAAGCCAGGATGCCATTGGCCTTCTTGATCACCTGGGCACATTGACGGCTCATGTTCAGGTGAGCATCAATCAGCACCCCCAGATCCTTTTCCTCCGCACAGCTTTCCAGCCACTCTGCCCCAAGCCTGTAGTGCTGCACAGGGTTGTTGTGGCCAAAGTGCAGGGCCTGGCAATAGCTATGTTGAACCTCATTCCATTGGCCTCTGCCCATCTTTTGTGTGTGTGTGTGTTTGAAATGTCTGATAAGTAGGAAAATAAAGGGAATATATGGCTCATATCTGGTCATTCCCTAAAAGAAAGAAATGCATTAGTGTAAAAACGAGGAAGTATTTTGTATTACTGTAACAAAGAACGTGTAAACAGTTAAATAACGAGTAAGACTACAGCCAATATCATTGTCAGCTTCATCATTCCAAATCAGCATAACTCTCTAATAACAGAGATAGAAAGAATTGAAAATAACGGCCAAATAATTTTAATGATAGCAAAGGCCTTAATCAACAATTTGCTTCATTAAACACAGAATGTATCAGCCTGACAGAAATTCAGAGCTGATTAAAAACAGGCCAAGTGGTAATTTAAAAATGCTTGTCAAGGAAGAAATCAACTGAAAGTATAATTCTCAGTCCTTTTATACACATCAGTAGGATACTAATACATTTGTGCAAAAGCCACTTGACTATGTTCAAGTTAAATGAATTCAAATTGGGTAGAGAGAGACCACTACTAAGAAGGTTTTTGAATTACGGGATAAAAGATGGAACAGAGGAGCCTCCAAGCCTGTCATTAAATAATGATAAAATATGGAAAGTCACTAACTCACCTAGGTTCTTAAACCCCTGGGACAAATGTGGGCTAAAATTTCCTACAGTCATATCATAAAGATCCTCAGAAATTAAAACTGGTCAGTGGATAAGACCTTTCAAATATAAATACATTGTCATGAAGATCATAAAAATATTTTCCTACAGCTCTGTGGCAAATTGCAGAAGTCATGGCAGAACAGTTACATTTCCTGGATCCATCAGATATGCTAAGATGAGTTTTGAGAAAAAGGATTTAACTATTTTGTGGGAAGCCCTGGAACTGTAAACTGGGATATTTGTTTAATCATGTCATCCAAGGCAAGTTTTTCCCAGTCATATAACAGAGAAATAGGAAATTTTGCTATCCATCCATAAAGTGGTTCTCCTTCTAGATTTCTCCTCCCTCCAAAATATTGCTAGGCTTGCTACTTTTCAGTCCTGCTTTGCTTAGAAGCAGATCTTATTCTTAAAAGTTTCTTTGACAAGTGCTCCTGATGATTCATGGTAATAACCAAATATCTGGCAGAAACTCCACATTTCATTGCCAATTTTTTTCTTTATGTGGACAATCCATTGATACTGAGCACTGAAATGCTTCTGTAATATTTCTCATCTTATCTCAGGGCAAGACAAATATAATCTCATCTGATTAATTAAAACAGAGGCACGTAGAGCTTAACACTAAAATATACAAACTATGTTTATGTTCTCTACATTCTCATATTCTCCACATCATTTTGGTAATGAAAAATACAAGAGAAAGATCTCCAGTCAGCCATCTTACTCACAGAACATATACCTTTTGAATAGAAAACAAATACTCCTCTTTCTCTTCTTGAGAATTGAAACAGTGTTTCAACAATGGATGCGGTAGAACTAATGGAAATAAAGGATCATAAGCTATGAACTTAAGTGCTTTGCGGAACATATAGCAAAACTCCTTTAATTCTTCCCCAAGTACCACCTGGAGGGTGATGCTTTGAAGAAAGGGGGAGAGAAGATATCAGGCATTGTGTCAAAGGAGAGACACACATTTTACCAGCTTCTCTCTTCCTGTTTGCCTGCAGTCCATGTTAAAATTTTTGCTGTAAGACTGCAAGTAAAAATAATATTTACAGCAAAAGATATGAAAGAAAACCATTTATCCTTTTGAACAGCTGAGAAAGAATACTGAAAAATTAAGCACATTTTTTTCCTAGCAGAAATGCTTGGAAAAAAAAAAAAAACTTATACCACAGTCATTACATGGGAGACAAGGTTCTACCTACCAAAAGTCTAGACTTCTTTCAGTATTTCAATCTATAGAAAAACAGTAGCTACTGCCTGAACTTTTCTGCCTTCAAATAACTGGTGGTAGAAAGAACTCCACAAGGTTCTCATGCTGCCTTCAGAAGACTTCAATGAGTACTCCCACTCCACAATCCAAAATTGCACTTATATTAGCAGTGATACAGTAGCCATTTCTGGATATGATAATTATAGTTTTTATCACGCTGGAACATGCACTGTAAGAGATATTGTAGCCTCATGTTCAGGGGCACGAAGTCCAATGTCTCACATATCTTCAGCAATTCTACAAACAAAAAGCTTTAATATGAAGTATATCAGAGTTCTTTTATTTCACAGAAATCACAAAACCACACATTCCCAGTAGAGCTTCTTTTTTCCAACCTAATAATTTCCAGAAGGGCCAAGAAACTATGTCCTTTTCTTTTGATCTTTCCAAACAGGTTACCTGGATAACAAATGAAAACCATTGTGTCAGGCATGCAGGCAGACAGATAAGACACAGGGAGCATGACTTAATTAGACCAAATTTTTATTAACTTTCTTCATTCAGAAGCTATCTACTAATAACTCGTACTGCATTGGTCATCACTCCTTCCTTAATTGTTTGCCCCTGTAGCTATCATCATCTTCAGATCCAGTCCCAGGCTATTCTGGATGCCATTGTCAGCCCTTTGCAAAAAATCTGAAGAGGTGAGCGAATTATATCCTCTATAGTCCATACCAGCCAGTGTCAGCTCCAGTGGGAGTCTTAATCTTTCTTTTCTTTGATGAACTAAACCAGTAGTAAGGCTCCAATAAGCTGCAGGAGATTGAACCAAATTCCTGAACCACATAAGTGATTCCTGGTGATCACAGAGGGAAAATTTCACATGCCATTCTGCTTTGATTAACCTTGTTGTAAGAGAAAAACTCAGTAATAATAATAGTAATAGCAACAGCAACAGCAACAGCAACAGCAATAGTAATAGTAATAGTAATGGTAATAGCAATAGCAACAGCAACAGCAATAGCAGTAGCAACAGCAACAGCAACAGCTACAGCAACAGTAATAGTAATGGTAATGGTAATAGCAATAGCAATAGCAATAGTAATAAAAACCCTGACTAATATAATGCCCAAAGCACATGAGAAAGTCTGACATTTTTCTCAGAAAGTACTGCAAAGTACAAGGTGACATACAGAACAGAAGTCAAGACAGAAAAAAAAAAAAAAAAGAAAAAAAAAAAGAGCCCATATTGTAGTAGAACGGACTTATGGGGAAAGGTCTCGAGCTTGTATAGGGAAATTTGAAGTAGATATCTTCAGTGTACTGGTGACAATATCCTGTTGTGCATAACCAAGAAGCCAACAAAGACAGGTTCTCTGATGGCTCTGATACTTGTGAACAAGTAAGAACTGGTCAGAAACATGAAAGCTGGAGGCAGGCTCAGCTGTAGTGACCATGAAATGGTGGATCCTGTCAGAAAGGAACAAGGCAAAAGGCAGGACCACAGACATGTTTTTTCAACATCTTTAATGGTCTGCTTGGAAGAACTACATGAAATATAGTCCTGGAGAGAAGGGAGGTTCAAGAGAACTAACTGATATTCAAGGATCACCTTCTCCAAGCTCAACAAAAATCCATTCCAAAAAGAATAAATTCAAGCAAAGGCAGCTGGAGCAAACCTGTGAAGAGCAAGATGCTCCTAACTCAACTCAGACATAAAAAGGAAGAGTACAAGAGGTGGAAGCAGGGACAGGCGACCCAAGAGGTGTGTAGATTTGCTGTCAAATCTTGCAGAGATGGGGTTAAGAAGGCCAATGCCATCTGTGAGTGGAATCCGGCAAAGAACAGGAAAGGCAACAAGAAAGGATTCTACAAGTAGGCAAACAGCCAAAGGAAGTATAGCAAAATGCGGGTTTGCTGATGGTGCAGAAGACCTGGGGATGAACGATGTGAAGGCCAAGGTGCTCAACGCCTTCTTTAGCTTAGACTTTATCATTAAAATCAGATTTCAGCCCAGGAGACCAGAAGGAAGGTCTGGAACAAGGAAGACTTACCCCTGGTGGAGGAGGACCAGGTTAGTAAGCATTTAAACAAACTGGATGTACATAACTCCATGGTCCTGACAGGTACTAAGGAAGCTGCCTGATGTCATTGCGAGGCCACTCTTAATTATCTTTAGACATCTGTGGTGAATAGGAGAGGTTCCTGAAGGGTGGAAGAGAGTAAATATCACTCCCATCTTCAAGAAGAACAAGAAGGAAGTTCTGGGGAACCACAGGCTGGTCAGTCTCACCTTGATCCCTGGAAAGGTAATCAAACACCCTAAGGACAAGAAGGTGATCAGGAGTACTCAGCATGGATTTACAAAAGGAAAATCATGCTTGCCAAACCTGATAGCCTTCTACAAGTAGATGCTAGCTTGGTAGATGTGTGGAGAGACTGTATGTTTTTTACTTTGATTTTAATAAAGCCCTTTACACTATCTCCCATAACATCATCATAGACAAGCTGAAAAAAAATAGATAAGTGGAAAGTGAAAACGGATTAAGAACTAGATGAATGACTAGGATTCAGCCAGGTTTTGATCAATCGCATGAAATCCATCCAGAAAAAAGTCACTAACGTTGTACCCCAGATGTCAATACTGGGGGCAACACTGTTCAACATCTTTGTTTATTATCTGTAAAATGGGACAGAATGCATCTTCAGCAAGTTCACAGGTGAAACAAAGCTGGATGGAGTGGCTGATATGCCAGAGAGTTATGCTGTCTGTTGTGGTTTAACCTGGCAGGCAGCTAAGCACCAAACAGCTGTTTACTTCTACCCCACCCCACCCCCCCCAGTGGAGGGAAAAATCCAAAATCCAAAATATAGTACCATATCAGCTACTAGGAGGAAAATCAACTCTGTACCAGCCAAAACCAAGACACTGCCATTCAGAAGGACTTTGATAGATTGGAGAACTGGGCAAGATAGGAATTTGATGAAGTTCAGAAGATTGAAGTGCAAAGTCCTGCATCTGGGGAGAAATAACCCCAGGAACCACTGCACACTGGGGCCTGACCTGCTAGTAAACAGCTGTGCAGAAAAGGACCTTGAGGTCTTGGTGGACAGCAAAGCTATGAGCTAGCAATGCATCCTTGTTACAACAAAGGACAACAGTATCCCGGGTTGCATTAAGAAGAGTGTTGCCAGCAGGTTGAGGGAGTTGAACCTTCCCCTTTATTCACTATTGATGAAGTATCACATTGAGTATTGTGCCCGGTTCTGGGCTGCCTAGTACAAGAAAGACATGGACTTATTGGACTAATACAGCTCAGGGCCACAAGGACATTGAAGCGACTGGAACATCTTTCATATGAGGAGAGGCTGAGAAAGGTGGCACTTCTCAGTTTGGAGAAGAGAATGCTCATGTGGGTCATCCTGAGGTGTGTAGATACCTGATGGAATACAATGAAGATGAGGGTGCTAGACTCAGTAACAGGGCAAGAGAAAATGAACACTAAGAAATTCCATCTGAACACAATACAATGCATTTGTTTGTTTGTTTATTTGTTGACTGTGAGAATGGTCAAACTCTGGAACAGGTTGTCCAGACAGGTCGTAAAGTCTCTGCCTTGGAGATATTCAAAACCTTGCTGGACATAGTCCTAGCCCATGATATCTATCTGACCCTGCTGGAGCAGTGGAATTGTACTTGTTGATCTCAAGAGGTCGCTTACAACCTAAACAATTCTATGATTCTGTAAATATGTGAAAATATTATTTTCTGTTTGTGTTACAAATTGAACGAAATGAACAATTGTAACACATAGAATCACAGAATCATTAAGGTTGGAATAGAGGGTGGTAAGGCACAGGAACAAGTTGCCCAAAGGAGCTGTGGATGCCCCATCTCTGAAAGTGTTCAAGGCCAGGTTGGATGGGGCCTTGGGTAACCTGATCCAGTGAAAGACATCCCTGCCCATGGCAGGGGTGATGGACTAGACTTTTAAAGGTCTCTTGCAACTCAAACCATTCTACAATTCTAACTTTCTATAAACACTGTTTTCCAGTCTGAAATTTATAATAAACCCTTCTACATGTAAAGTAAAAGCAATCTGTAATTTGCTCAATAATATCTACTTGTGCAGTCGTTGACACTGATTAATTAGTTCCTTCACGCAAACTAGATGTTTTGCTAATGGCACTCAAAACTTGGCAGTTTGTTTCTTGCTGATACAAGGAATCAGAAGCTAAACTATATTACATAGACACGGTATTAGACACTTTTTTTTCAAAAGTGTCAGTGAAAATGTATTGGACTTTAGTCAATTTTATTTGTGCATTTGGAACAGTAGATATAAGAACTTATATACCTATGCCTTCAAAAAGGGAGAAAGGTATGCAGATGGGGAAATTACCTGGAGTTCTTTAGAACAGTTATTTGTGCAAAAGTTTCTTGTACAAACATGACAGTCCTTATTGGGATAATGAACTGATTCCCAGGCATAGATATTTATTAGGACTAGGTCACAAATTGCTGTTGTAGTGAAACAGCTACAGACAGACTAAAAGGCATCAGGTTCTGCTTTAGAGACTCCAAATATGATGGACAAGTGGGGGGTTCTTTGTTTCCATCTAAGTTATGTTCTACCTTTACCTGGGGCCCATTGCTTTGGTGTTCCACACATGACCCTGAGCATCAAATTCACTAAGGCTGAGACAGCAAAGGAAGGAAAAAAAAAATAAATTATAGTAGTTTAAGCTAAGTGGTTACCTTGACTCCCCAACAAGAGAATTCCCATGTACAAAGGCATGAGGAAAAGCTAAAACCTGGCTAAAACCAGAAAATTAAATGAATTATTTTTATATTTATGGCTGCACAGACCTTGACCCCAGAAGTGGAAGTTCTCGAGTATACGGTAGAAACCAGTAGTTTCTAAGCTTGTTTCCCTTTGGGGCTCAGACAGCAGGAAAGATTGGTTTTTGTCGGGCTACTAGAGCTTAAAAGCCCCATTCTCAACACTCACGACAAGGATTCCTGTATCTTGATTTGAGCCAATATATCCTTGGACATTAATAATTAATAACACTAATAACCTATAATAACATGTAACATAAGAAGCAGAAGAGCTTGCTTTGTCGTATCTCAGGTATAACAAGAATATAATGTTCTAGCTCCCAAATTCCAACAATTTGTACATCAGGAATTTCCAGAGTGAAATATAGCATCTTTTCCTGTAGCAGTGCATTACTGCCACTGAAAACTTTCAATAGTCAAGTTTCTTTCTTGAAGGATTTCCTTTGAAATAGAAAAAATATACGAAAATCTTTTCCTTGCTTTCTATATTTCTGTAGTACACACTGGTGATGATTCGTTTTCTTCAACCATCTGATAGAACTGTTTGTACATGAAGCAAATTGCTTGCTATTATTTGCTTTAAAGGGGAAAAAAGTTACTCAACCACGCATAAGTCTTCTACTACTAGATGTTTAAGAAAAACAATAAACATATTGATACCCACAACAAAATCTGGAGATCAAGTAAACCTGACTGTTTGGCAGGTAATTTAGCAATGTAATTTTCACATTTTTGATCAGTGCTTAGGCAAAGACATGCTAGTTAAATACCTACTCATCAATATGTCTCTGTGCAGTGTTATCTGATGTTGTCATGGTTGCAAAAATAGTACAAAAATGTTTACTTACTAAGGTTTACACAGCAATACGACATTCCACAGGCAGCAGTAAGATTCTGAAAGCTTAATATCATTTGGTAAAATTATGGAGAAAATTATTCTGGGAGTTATTGGAAAACACTTGAAGGACAACGCAGTCACTGGTAACAGCCAAAATGGGTTTGCATGGGGAAGGTCCTGTTTAACAATCTTGATTTCGTTTTACAACAAGATCATCCATCGTTCACAGATGATACCAAATTGGATGAAGCTGTTGACTCTGTCGAGGGTGCTGAGGCCTTGCAGAGAGATCCTGACAGATTAGAAAGCTGGGCAATCACCAAGAATAGGAAGTTTAGCAAGACCAAGAGCTGGATTCTGCACCTGGGAAGGGGCAACCCTGATTATATGTACAAAACTGCAGGACAAGATGTTGGAGAGCAGCCCTGTAGAAAGGGATCTGGGGGTTCTGGTCGACAGCAAGCTGAACATGAGCCACCAGTGTGTCTTGGCAGCCATGAGGGCCAACTGTATCCTGGGGTGCATCAAGCATGGCATTGCTAGCTG